>NC_089693.1:4452500-4712500 GCF_031753505.1 Anomalospiza imberbis | reverse complement strand
CTCTGACATGACTATGATCCCGGGGATGACAGAGTTGTCAGAAAAGAAAGGGAAAATAGCATCTTGTCTTGTAACTTCCTATCAGTCAAAAGGAATTTAGGATCCTCTTTCCAATAAAAGAGAGGGAGAAAGAGCAAGAGGGGGAGCGGGGGAAAGACGAGGCTTTCTTACTGAGCAAAGAAAAGTGAAGAGAGTTGTGTGTTTCATAATTAATATTCCACACCTAAACGTTTCTGATCTCTTCCCTTTACAGTCCTCCCACCCCATCACCCTCTTCTTCTCTACAATTTCAATTTTAGATCAATCCAGGTCCTCTGAAACAGTGTGCACAAGTGATAAAATACTGGCTACATGTATATTCGTGTCTAATACTGTATCATTCATCCTATATTCTTCCACGAGATATATTTCTTACTCGAACTTAATGTAACATGATTTTTGCTACAAACATCTCGTACCGTTATTGTTTTATTAAAAACATTAAATCGTTCTAATAAAATATGTTTAAAGTCTGAAAAAATAAGTCATAAAAACGGAATGGAATAGAAAATATAGAAGTGTCCTAAGAGCCGAAGAACAGCAAAAGAAGGATTAAAGCAACGGGAATTGTGTTAAAACATATATTCAGTATATTCTATTTATAGCTCTTTTTGGCAAGGTCAGGTGCAATAGGAAGTGTTTTATCATCTCAGCTATTTCGAATTAATTGCTATTGATTTGTTGACCAGGAGGAAGAGTAGTTAGCTCAGGTCTAATTATTGTGGTTTCTAAAAGAAATGATGCGGGTAACTTTCCAAAGGAAACGAGCTGGGTTTGGAAACCGGACCTTGCCGGGATGCTCTTTCCTAATTAGCTCCGAGGCGAGTGCTTGGGACCTCGAACACCACAAAAGTTTCCCTCTCTGCGTTTTACTCCTGGTTGCTCTGCAAGACAAGTCCTAAGAATTAGTAAAAAATGCCCGATATTGCACAACCTGCATGGATTTTTGTGGGATTGATATTTTAAAATCAATTTCTGTGGTGCCGTGTGTGCTTCTTCAGGTAAAGAGAGGACAGGGAAGCAGCGAAAATGTGCTTTTGGTAATTGACCATTTACATATATAGATATATTTTTTTTTCTTTATGAAGAAAAAAATATTAACAAGAAAGATGAATTTTTTTTGTCTTTGGAAAGGATGAAAAAGGATTCGGACTCCACTGAGTAACCGTAGTTTCACAATCTCTTCAGAAATAAAACATAACCGCCCTTGTCACGCTAGGAAGCAGAAAATAACCTCTGCAAAATGCCTAAAATGGTGATATTTACATTGTTAAAGTTATGACAAGAAAGTCTCTATTTGAAACCGCCAAAGTTTCCCGTTCCCCTGCTCCTCCCCAAATGTGACAGTGGTAACTCTGGCAAATGACATCTCAATAATGAACAAAACATTCTTTATTTTTTTTTTTTCTTTTCTTTTTTTCTTTTTTTAAACCTTGCCATCTGAAGCAACCAGTTAATTAACAAATAACCCCCTCATTTTTCGTGGACACCACTTTTTCTAAGTGAAGGATGAAAACTTTAAGACGAAAAATTAACAACGAACTTGAGGGTGTGAAGGAAAAAAAAACCAAAAAACTTTTGAGGGGTGCGCTTGGGGTGTATTTTCTTCTGCTGGGAATATTTCAGGGTTATGTCACAAAAATAAACCTAAGCGGTAGTGGCAGCAATTTTCTGAAGATAATAAACAAGACTAAAGAATTAAAAATAAAATAATTCGAACATGCAGAAATGGGTTATTTCAGAGGATTGTTAGAAATGTCTTTTGGGGAAGCTTTTGTTTTTTCTCCCTAGAAAAGAAAAACCAGAATTAGGAGGATACAGGCAGAGGGTTTTTGTGCCCCTCTGCCTGTACCTGGATGGTGGCGTGCTTGCAATCCAGACTTTCGGGTGCAACTTTAGAAATAAAGAAATAAATACAGAAAATCGGAGAAAGAGAATTAGAAAGACGCAAGATTAAAAGCATTCTATGGAGACTGGGGAGAAACAGAAATAAGCCAATTTTTAAGAATCATTTCCCTGCTTGGGGAAAAAAAAAAAAATCCGAGAATTCTTCCATATGTACAACATAAATTCCAGCTTCTGCCGAATTTCCCGCTTTCAGCTGAACAAACTGTATTCGCGGAGGAAAAAAAAAAAAAAAAACAAGCCAAAAAATTATGAAAGTCCTAACTTTGCCATCGAGCTGCCCCGTAAACCAGCACGTTTGTGCTCGCATGGCGTGGATATTTTTTAATCTCTGGAAAGGTCCCGTCCCGCTGCGGGGAGTTCGTACCTGGTCAGAGGGGAGGGAGGGGAGGAAAAGCAGCAAACGAACTTGGCAGGAGGAAATCGTTGCCATTCTGGGCAAGGACGTGGGGCAGGAGTTTAACTCTCAAACTTTTACTCGGGAAGAGTAGAAAAACTGAAATATTAACGAGCCGGCTTGCGGGGAGGGCGGTGGGCGCAGGATTGAAGTGGTGATGCCCCCTCCTGAGGGCTGAGGAAGAGGAGGGGGGGAATTTGTATTCCTTTCACCCTAGAGATGGACAAGATTGTCCTGACAACTGCAAAACGCGGGGGTTCGGACCTTTGTTCCGGGCTGCCGGTTGCAATTTGGAGGTGGCGATTTGTGTTTTCTCCATTTCTAAAGAAAAACAGGACGATCCGTGGATGGACTTATTTTTTCCCCCAATAAAGTTTTCACAAAACGAGAATGGATTTTTGGGGGTTATTTTTTTCTCTTTTTTATTTTTTCCCCTGATTTTCTTTTTGTTTTGAAGAGCGGCCAACAGCTCGCTAAGAAACGTGGAAATAAATGGGAACTCTCCTGGTGACTCCAGCCCGCTTGGTGAAAGCGTCCCTAAATCGGGGCAGGAGCGGGCGAACGGGCCCGATCCTGTCTCCCTTCCGCAGGGAAGCCCACCTGCCTCTCATCCTGGTCTCTGTAATTTTGGGAGGGGGAGTGGGAGGTGTGTTAGTTTGAATTCCCCAAACCGGGCTGCCTCATCCCATCTTCCTCCCCGCCCCTCCTTCACCATCCAACCTCGCCCTCCCGCTGCCCCACGGCCACGCAGGACAGCCCAGTGCAAGCAGCGGGATCAATTCCAGCTGGATGTGACTTCCCGGGCCCTATCCCGGCTCCTCTCCGGGGGTACCCCTTGTTCCCCCCACGCGTGTCCCCCCGCTCGGGGTCAGCCCGCTGCGGGGCACAGCGAGGTGGAAACCACCCCACTTCCACGTGTCGGGCTGAAAACACCTCCCACGGCACACAACACCTTTTCCTACACCCCCGAGTCGATGAAATCCTCCTGAAATCTTCCCAGTTGCAGCTGGAGATGGCAGCTGATGTTGCGGTCAGTGGAAAGGGGAGCTGCGCTTGGCTCACGGGGACTTTCCCCGGGGTTTTTTCCACGGGGGATTTGGGGCTTCTCTCGCACCCTTGTTTCTGTGAGCACCTTGCAGCCCTGATGTGAAACGCTCATTGCCTCCCGGGCTGGCAGCGAGTGTTTAACCAAAGTCTATACGTACGGCCTGTAATGTATATAATGCCCCGCGCGTTGCTCACGGACGCGGGGCTCGCTGAAGGTGCCAGCGGGTGGCACACACAGCCCCTGCCGCGGGTGGATGTCCCACTGAGGGATGCCAGCGTGTGCCCTGAGGAGTTTGCAGAGGGCTCGGTGCCTCCGGTGGGTTTGGGGACCAGGAACGGAGGGGGCTGGCTGAGGGGCACCGCCTGAATTATTCCCAGGCACCAAACACTGCTGTGGAGATTTCACATGATCTTCCTAATTCCGCGTTTTATATTTTATGATTTCTTGCCAGCATCACAGTGTGTTTCTGTTTAGATATACTAAGCTCCTTGAAATTAATTAACCTGTGGTCAGCAACCAAAAAAAAAAAAAAAAAAAAGTAATACTGGTTAAGCTATATTCCTTTACAACGTTTGGTCACAGTTAGTTACAGAGTTTTCCAGCTGTGAGGATGATGTACACTATTTATTGTAATTGAATTGCTGTTATAACACCTTTCAAGAGGAAAAGTGATACATGACAAAAGTTGAGCTGACGCAGGGGCACCCTTTCATCCCCCCCGCCCTCCCCCGGCTTATCTGGAATAAAAACTTCACTACGGAGAGCCCCCACTCGTGGTTGAGGACCTCGGGTGGGTGAGGACCTCGGCTCCGCACAGCGGTGCGGATCCCCCGCAGCCGCGCTCCGCTGCCAGCCCGCAGCCAGAGGCGCTTCGGCCGCGCAAACTGCGCATCCCGCGGGGATTCCCGGCTGGAGCGGGCACCGCGCTCAGCCCCGCGCATCCCGCGGGGATTCCCGGCTGGAGCGGGCACCGCGCTCAGCCCCGCGCATCCCTCGGGAATTCCCGGCTGGAGCGGGCACCGCGCTCAGCCCCGCGCATCCCTCGGGGATTCCCGGCTGGAGCGGGCACCGCGCTCAGCCCCGCGCATCCCTCGGGGATTCCCGGCTGGAGCGGGCACCGCGCCCCGCGCTGCCCGGGCGGATCGCTCCATGAGCAGCAAACTGGCAGAGGAGGGGGAGAGGGTGCTCGTTTATAGCCCAAAGCGCCGAAAAAAAGCCGTTCTCGTGCTCGGGGAGGCAATTGGATTTATTTCCATCCCACGCGTAATAGATTCTCTAGAGCATCTGAGAGATTATTTTATAAAGCAAATTCAAAGCAGGCTGTTCATTAGATCCCCTTATTATGAAAAGGGAATGATCAGTTGGGAAAAAAAAAATCTATCTAATTTGGAGGGAAAAGACCACAGATTTTAAATAATTTCTGTAACTTTTGCTACCTTCGGCGGTTTTGGCAAGAGAACAAATAGAAACCCGGAGGAGTTAGAAGTGTTTTTTCCTCTCGCTCATATTTTTTCCCTTCTCAGTGCCACACAGCAGCCTTTCCTCCTTCAACTTCAAAGAGGACTGAAAGGACAAACATTCTGATACAGCTAATAATACACGGAGAGAAAGAATTTGCATTCCTTAGCAAATATAAGTGCTCATTAATAGAATCATGTATTTGGCTAAGAACATCTTGCCAGTACAGCTGGGAGATAGAAAGTGGTCGTGTGGGGAAGGTTGGAGAAAGCGTTTTGATTGACGCTGTAGGAGCCACATCACCCCCCTTTCCCCCAGTCATCTATACCAGGTCAACGATTACTATTAAAAAAAAAAAAAAAAAGAAAAGTAAAGTAATAATCATAAAGGAACAGATGGGGACAGAGTGCCCTGCGACTTCTGAAAGGCACAGCAAGGACTCGCTGCCTAGAAATTCATCAAGATAATGCTAATTGCACTCTCAGGCCGTGCCGCAACCGCCCTGCTGGGGGTCCCGCATCCGCGGCGCATCCGCGCCCGCTCCGCGCCCGCCGCCCTCCAGCCCCGGGGCTGCGCGGATTCCCTCTGAGCCCGCGGCTCTGACGGGGCAAGGACGGAGCCAGGGAGGGCGCGGAGGGGCGCGGAGGGCAGCGATCCCTTCCTCCCTCCCTCCCCACAGCCGCCGGACCCTTCCCCGCAGGGCTCGGGGACTGAGATGACTCTGCCTAATGGGTGTGGTGGGAACTGATAAACCAAATTAAAGTTGCCTTCCTATTGAAACTTTGTTCGCTTGAATGAGCTGAAGACGATTCTTGTGATTATCCTTATTTTACACTCATGAGAACTCTAATTTAGTTCTTATATTCCCTACTGCAAATCTGAATTACTGTTCCCTGCAGAGGAGTCTTCTCCAAGAGGGAGTATATAAAAATCAGCTTGACACAGTCCCTGGGAAAGTTTACAGACACCCAGGTGGGCAAACCTTTCCTGTTCTCAGCACAATAAATGATATAAAATACAGAAAACCTTAGAGAAATTAAAAAACAACTCAACATTTTAAGGTGATTACCTTAATTTATGCCTGTATTTACTGATTCCCACCTTTCTACGAAGAAAAAATATGAAAATATCAGGCCAGCAGAGACTGAGTAGGTGTGTCTGTGAGGAGAGTCGCAGTGAGGAGATGCTGAATTGGAATTGCAGCTCAACATCGGGACTGTAATTTGTTCTCCTGGATTCCCAGTCTTAAAAGTGTCATAATTATCTGGATTTTAAAGGTGAACAATATAATTCAAACTGTTATTTTGAAGGACGCCATGAGTTTATTTTTCATTTCAGTCTTGAACATCAGGTTTGGATATCTTTGTAGAAGATAACCCTTAATTCAGCTGAAAGGTTGAGAGTTTACATAGAGTAGGGATGCTTTGGTGAGAGTCTTACTCCATCAGATTTTGCTGCAAACAATTTCTTTCTAGGTTTTAACTCTTTCAATCTTATTTATAGAAGTTTTATCTGTGAGCTTCTTTAGTTTTAGTTAATTTGGAAGTGCTTTTTACACATTACATGATTGTATTTTTATTTCTCCAACACAGCTGAACATTGCTTGGCTTTGACTTTAGTGGACTTTATTTCATTGGAGATGTACATGAATGCCAGAGGAATGCACAGGGAATGCATCACATGTGGTTTTCCAGGATGTTTTGTGCATGGCAAGAGCAGAAACGTGCATTGGCTTCAAAGAAATCCTGTATTTTATCAATATAATCTGTAGAAATTACCAGTCAGGGGCCTGCTGTTGGTTTAAGCCCAGTGGTCATGGGTTTAATAACCTTCTGACTGAGTTTGGGATTAAAAAGTCAAAAATCTGTGCTTCATTCAGCAGGTGGGACCCTCCATCTGAGCACACTGATGTCTGCAGCGACTCTTTGTTCTGTCCCAGTGGTCCCCAGCCCACGATGGCCCTGGGATAATAACATCAAGCAAGGAATGCACTGTCTATTTTTTTTTCCCCTCATCTCTCCCCATCCTTTTTAACTCCTATGGCTGTGAGCAGCCTCGGAGGGTCCATAAGGTTAACAAGTTGGGAATTTCAACCCCCTTTGTTTCAGCCTCCCCTGGAACACGCCTGTTGGCTTTGCTGCGGGGCCTTGAACCCAGGAATCCCTCCTGACCCACAGCCCCAAGGCCCCCGAGCTCACAGGGACAGCCTCAGCAGGGAACTGCCCCAGGGTGAGGAGCCCAGATCTTTGGGGATGAAACAAAATGTTTCAGATGTGATGAATTGGACATCTGTTTCATCAGAGGGAAAAAAAAAGGAAAAAATCATCAGCTCTAATGAGAGATGCAAAGATATTTTGGTATGTTGATAGGCTGCCTCCTGCTCCTCACAGCTGGAACAAACACTACCTAATCTATTGGCCTCTAGGAATGATTTTTTTTTTTCCCCAGGGCAATATCTTTTCTTCACATCAGATCACTGGAGTATCAGTGGCAGGCACTCGATGCTTTGCATTGTGCGCTTTAGCAGTTTTGGGTCATTGCCAGCCTCCAATTTACCTGCAAGTTCCCTTCTCCCTGGGATGTGGATCCATTCCATACTGGATTTCTTAAACATGATCTCGTCTTCCTGTGCAGGCTTTTATTTTTTATTCAGTAGCTCCATGAGAGCTAAAAGCATTTGGTTTCTCTGTTAACGTGGTCAGGGGATCTGCTTTTACCCCAACCTTTTCCTGTAGGATTCACCTCCTCCAAATGTGGTGAAGAGGCATGAGGGACACGTTCTTTGTCACCCTGAGAACATCTCAGTGTCACCCATCCCCTGCACTGGTCCGTAGCTCAGTTCTGGTAGATGCTCTCCTGTGCCAGCTGCTTTATCAAGGGACTGATAAAACCCCCTTGAGATTTTTATTAGCAGCTTTGTGTGGACTCTGAATGGTGTTACAGCACCTCCCTGGACCTGAGGACCTTTTCCCCTTTGGACATGTGTTGGTTTCGTGCACAGATTCAGTTTTTGCAAACAGAACCCTTCAGTTCTTTGTGCAAAATTACTTTTCCTGTAAATACAATATCATTAATGGAGCCTTCTCTGGAAAGAATTTCCTCTCCAGCTTCTACTCACTTCATTCCCATGTACTGTGTTATTCTAGGTGCAGGGCTTTTGCTTTTATTTGTACTTTCCTCCTTGCAAGAGGTGGCAGGAGGCCAAGCTCTGCCCGAGTCATCCTGCACACCACGGGCTGAAGGAAGCCATGAAAGATGTCTCTGCTTCTAACCCCAAGTGTGTGCTTTTCATCTGAAAGGCTGTGGCCAGAGATGATGCAAGCTCAGCTGGGATTTTAGCCAGGCACTTGCAGACCAAGTTTTACAGCATTGCCTGAGAGGGGCCAAGTAGGCATCTGCATTTTCCTGGACATCCTTGCAGCTGCCCCAGTGGTGGCCGGTTTCCAAAGTGCTGTCACCCACGTTTGTTCAATGCTTGACGTAGCAGAGGCTCTTCAGGAAGTTTCAGGATCCTGTCTGAAGCTCCTGATAACACCTTGTTGTGCTGTTGACACGGTTGCAGATCCTGTGACTCCGCATATTTCTTTTTTTAGAAGTAGCATTCCAGCTCTCTCTCTCTCCTTTTTTTTTTTTTTTTTAAAGCTTCCCTTTCATTAAATTGTGCTGATGCCACAGAAAATTGTCAGCTGTCCATTCTTTCCCTAGACAGGGAATATGTCTTTATGTATATATATGTATATATGTATGTATAATCAAGGCAAGGGGAGGAAAGGGTCAGGTGTTGCTATGGAAAGAGACTATTAATCTGTGACAGAACTGCTACTCTGGGAGGTGAGAGCCTTCCCCTGCACAAAATAAACCTTTAAAGGGAAGCTCACCAGCCTTTCTCCAGGGGACACCTGACCCAAGTTGGCTGATTTGGTAATTTGCTCCCTCTGTTGCTCAACTTTGATGGTGGCTATTCAACCAGATTTTCAGTGCTCTGAATGTAGCCCAGTCTCAACTAGTCTGGATTAAATTAGAAAGAAGATTTGTATAAGGTATTGCCTTGAATGCTTCACAAAGAGCTTGATGGCCAGGTCCTGGAGATTATCATAAGTGTCTCAAAAATCCTGTGATGGTTCATGCCAGACAAGCAGCTACTTACACGCATCAGACATCTTTCACTTTTAATAGATGCATCCAAAAAGAAAGTGGAAATTGAAGCAAAGGGAGAGATTAACCCCTTTCTCATCCATTCTGTTAAAATGCAGACCTCGCTTGGGCATCACTTTGGTCCATACCAGGCATGGTTTCATCAGGGACTGTCAAGTCAACCTGCAGCCATAAAAGCAGTTCTGCTTTTATTTTCTAAGTCCATTTCTGACTAGGAGGGTGGAGCAGAAGGAATCCTCCTTTGGAGGTACCTTTGCAGAACTGGTTTCTCTTTGCTCCACGCATGGACATCCAAGCACACACAAATGGTTTCATCTTCCCAAGGATCCCAGCGAGGAGGGTTGAAACAGCCACTCCTGACCCACCAACTGCTCTTCATCTGAGGGCCCCACAAAGCCTAGGACACAAGTTATTAACTGTGGCAAATTGATTGCATTAAAAGTTAATGTGATAAAAGGTAGCTGAGTGTCTCATCTATAAAACTTAGGCTGCACCCTGCTTTTGCACATTTGGAAGAATTCTCTCTCTGGGTGTAATTTCAACAGCTTTATCCTGTTTTTTCCCATAGCTTTATCCTGGCCTAGCAATGCAACTAGAACTAAAGAGTTAAATTATTTTCTTCCCATACAGCAGGATTTTTAAATCCATTTCACTTTTCCAGCCCCTGCCACTCTTCCTGCTGACTGCAGACCTGCCAGTTGGTGCTGCCTCTCCCGGTCACTTGGAGGTTGCCTCATGGACCACAAGGTCTTCCCCGGCCAGAGGCTGAGAACAGCTGCTTGGAGGAATGTGAATGAGCAGAACAAGCCTCTCTCAGGGTCATTGGCCTGGTGTGATGCTCACACACACCAAGCAATGTGCCACAAGCAGCATTTTATTTTTGTTCTGCCTGGCAGTCTCAGTTGCAACTTTTTAAATTTTTTCCTTTGCTACAGGAAGCATCGGAAGGCATTGAGCACTGCATACAATAAGAGTTGGTTTAAATATTAAAGTGTTAACGTTTCCTTTGGTGTCCCTTATCTCTAGCATTTTTAAGTTTTCTTCAACAGTCACTTGATTGATTCGGAGATTTTTGTGCTGCTTTGGTCCTTTAAAGCCTGGTAAGAAATCACTATGTCTGATTTTGAAATCTTTGAGGTCTGAACATTTCTCCTCGTGGGCACAGGTGTGCGTGTGTGTACATGTGTGTACACAGGAAAATGGAGGTATGTGCCTCTCTGGAAATCAAACCCGGCAAAAGGAGGGTAGCTCTTTCCTCTATGGCATTTTGAAAATTTCTGTGAACCTTTTCTGTCTTTTTCAGAGTAGATTTTGCTGCAAAACCAGCACTCAGAGAAGGGCTGTGGCCTCAGCATTGCCTTAGGGGCATTTCTCCTTCCCCACTCACTTCAGCAGCAGCGTTTTTGGTCAAGAATGATGATGAACACAGGGTATCAATCACAGGGGCTCTCCTGAACTTCCCAATAATAAACCAGGTAAAGTTCTGTGGTCCAACCAACACTGCTCAAGTAATTTGAGCATCAAGGCATACTGATGATCAGCTGCTGCATGGTTCTGCCAGGTAAAGTAATAGGAATATAAATTAGGAAAAATCCCACCAGGCCTACTCAGAAGTTTCCATCCAATTCAAGATGCTGCCTGGGGTGATTATCAGTGGTCACTGGTGACAAGATGACTGGTGAGAAGAGGAAGGAGGTGATAAGTAAGAGGTAGACAAAAGAAAAGTCGTGAAGAAACAAAGAATACTTTCCAGAGCAAAGAGATTACTCTTTGAGTAAATTACTCTTTGAGAGAGAAGGGCTGTTTTTGCAGCCAAGAGCAGGTTTTCTTCACAAATGGGCCTGAATTGCCCCATTATAGAGATGGGGGCATTCCTCCTCTTGGGAATCCATGGCTTGTTTGCTAGTGAGGGAGGAGGGATCCAATCTCCTTGGTCCTACCAGTAAATCTATCCCAAATAAAAGCAAATCTGAATAACTTGGGGGAGAGTTTTGCTTGCTTTTGTGGGGCTGTTTTGCATGGAAACACGTGCCTTGTTAAGTAGTATCCATGTACATCACTGCAAGTGCTCCTTGAACCAAAAGTGTTAACAGGGTAAATTTCAAAGGAAGAAAATCTCCCAGTGTCCATTTTAAATTAAAGGACAACTTAAGAGACAGATTTTCTGCTACATTTGAGCTATCCATTATGGTCTTGGCAATGTTTTTAAAAGCTGTCACCTCAGTACCATTTCTTAAGTGATAGGAAAGAGGGACTACCCACTCCGATGCAGAAATGCCATGAAGAGAGGACTGGGGGAATGGAGGAAAAGAGGCAGTTGTACAAATTGTGGCGAAACAGAAGATCCAAGCTGGCATCACTGACGAAAAAATAAACTGAGATATGGTAAGAAAGAATGGAATACGTGAAAGAAGAAAGAAGATGGGCATCTGGGAAGTGAGGGTAAGAAGTATGATCTTGCTGAAGGATGGGAAAAAGTCGGGTAAAGGGTATCTGGAGGATAGGCACAGGATGGTGGGAAAAGGGATTTGTCACTTGGTTTTTGGGATGGGCAGACGATGGGAGGCTGTGGTGAAGAAGGAGACACAGAAAGAGGCACACAGCAGACCAGGCTGGCCTTCAGAAGGGAGGTGGAGGAAGGTGGCAGGCGGTGCAGGTTGGGGGAGGTGGGGATGGCTGCCAGCCTGCCTGGTGATGGGGTGGCATTGTCAGTGCTGGTACTGTCAGGGATGGCAGATGACAGGAGCAGGAAATGGGGAATGTGGGAGAAGAAAGCGCTCTCAGCCCCCACTACTGACATGGGAGGGGTGAGTTCAGCTTCCATCTCTCAGTGTAGTTCCTCAAAATCTGGGGCCATCTGGACACAGTCCTGTCCCTCCTACAAGCTGTCAGCAGCACCGAGGGATTGCTCTGGCAGCCAGGACTCCCTGGCACATCCAAGAGCCTCCGTGCTCATGGCCAGGAGGGCAGATGGCACCGGATCCACTACAGTGGCTTTGCACCACCTGGTGTCCCCTGATCGGGGGAGCCCTGCAGAGCCAGGTGAGCCTGGCCCTGGGCACAGCCCCGTCACTCAGCCAGGTGCTGCAGAGCCACAGCGCAGGGAGGGGACACCGCAGCACCCTGGAGGATGTGAGCCACGGTGTGAACGTTCAGGGTGGCCACGGTTGGTTCTGGTTGGCTCTGCTGTGTCAGGCATCACCAGAGCAGCAGCTCGAGATGGGTGACAAAGCAGGGGAGTGAGAGCTTGGCTGACACAATGTCTGCAAAGGAACAGATACTTGCAGTGCTCAGCTCAACCCCATCTCCTCAGCACTTCCTCTGCCCAGAAATTGAAATTTGGATTGGGATTGGTGTTTTGAGTTGCTTCTGCAATGGGTATGATTAAGAGTTGCTGAAAGTATTGGCTATTCCTGGTCGTGCTCACCTGTATATCAGGGATTATTTTGTTCACAAAATAATATTCATGTTTCACTAACCCTCAGTCTTCCCAGGAACAACACTGGTTTATTACAGCAAATCTGGTAAGGGGCATCTGTAAACTGAATGCTTTGGGCTAAGAAAGTGATGTGTGTTTTTTTACTTAGAGCCACAGAAAATAATGCCAAGGATTGCAGCTCTTCATTCTACAAAAAAAAAACCCAGACCAAACCAAACCCAACAAACAAACAAACAAACAATTCAAAAATCATGCAAAAAATCAGGACTTGTAATAAGGACAGTATAAAATTTTGTGTTTAGAGGAGGTGACATGGGAAGCAAGGGGTGACTGTGAATTGGTTAAAGGGTCAGGTCTCCCTGGCTGAGGAGGGCTGGCTGTTTCTCCTGTCACCCCAGGCACTGCCTCCTCACAGATGTTGTTCCTGGGAGAGGGAAGAGGTTGTGGTTGACTCGTCCAACCCTCAGCCCTAACAAACTCTTCTGGCAGAGAAGACTTTGAGACTTTTAGCTTGAATCCCATATGTGCATGTATTTCTTCTGCTGGAAAGTATAGATGCTTAAAAAAATGACATCTACTTCTGTTAAATTGTAAGATTTTGCCAATCTAGGTATGACATTCTGGCCAAAACCTTTGAGGCAGAAATCCTCCCAGAAGAAAAACAAATTTACCCACAGTAAAGATATCCACAGAGTGAAACAGAAAAATAAATAGAAGGTTTGAACACAAGTTTTCTCTGCATGATAAATGGGCTCCCTAAACATTGATTTATTAGACATTCAGTAAAGAAGAGGAGAAAAAAGAGAATAAAAAAGATTCTGGATTTGTAAATGTTTTAAATTTATTTTATCACGTAACATGAAAATTTATGCAATGAATTCATACATAAACAAATAATGAAATATCTTTAATCACACAGATAAGTGTGCACACATAATGCACTTGTAGGAAGCACAGCCCAGTTTCAAAAACTGATCTCAGACCACAGTGGACTGCCCAGCTGTGTCACTGTACTCTGGGACAGCAGTCACTGCATGGTTACACCCCCTGCTTAGGGGCTGCACTAATGTGCAATTCAGGAAGCACACGTAAATGAACGATCTGAAGTGTGTGACAGCAGCCCCTGCCATGGCCCACCCCAAATTCCCCTTTTTGGCAGGGTGAAATGATGAAACCCTGTGTCACTGTAGCCCTGGCACAGATATTTGGTAGAATGCTGTAAGTGCAGTGGATGTGGCTCAGGGGAGGGACATATTAGCTGCAAATATCATTAAAGCAGCTACCAATTTAAAAATGCATAAAGTGCAGAAGAAACTGAGCCATAGCAAAACCTGTTAGTGATAAAATTGGAAAGAGAAGCACTGCATGCCCAGCTGGTTAAATCATGATGGAGGGCAAAATCGAGTGAAAAATAAACACCAGATTTAGAAGCACACTTGATATATCTGGCAGGCTGCAGGAGCTGGTGCCATTAAGGCAGAGATGTCTATAACCATGTCAAAACTGCCCAACTCTGTTCAGACCTACACATGATACTGGCACCCTGCAGAGTCTCAGCCACCTCCACTGGAGCAGGGAGCGAGCAGTGACCCAGCCCTACCCTTGCTGTCCCTGCTGGCAGAGAGGACTGGACTCAGACTCTCAGAACAGATTCATCCTCACAGAATCATGGAGCCACTGAATCCTAGAGTGTTTGGGTTGGGAGGGACCATAAAGATCATCTCTTTGCAACCCCCCTGCCACGGGCAGGGACACCTTTCACCAGCCCAGGTAGATCCAAGCCCCATGCAACCTGGCCTTGGACACTCCCAGGGATGGGGCAGCCCCAGCTTCTCTGTGCCAGGGCCTCACCATCCTCACAGGGAAGAATTTCTTTCTAGTATCTAATCAAAATCTAACCTATTTCAGTTTAAAGCCATTACCACTCATCACTGTACCCCCTAATATCTTGAACATCTATATGCCCTCTAAGGGTCTGGAGGCAGTTCTGTAATCAACAGAAAAAAAATTTCAGGAGAATGGTATTCATAACCATTAGGTGACTTCAGTGCTCAACATCCATTGATTTCAACACAGGAGAAGTTTTTAAAACTTCTTTTATTTTCCTGATTAGCTCCTATGAACTCAGCTTCTGGGTGTCCAAGCTCTCACGAAAAATCAAAGGAAGCCTGAATGCAAAGCAAAAGCACAGTTGTCACTTTAGTTTACTCATGCTTGTCCCAGAAAATGAAAAGAGGCTTTTTCTCACTTTTTTTTTTTTTTTTTTTTTTTTTTTAATGCACTCGTGCAACACAGTTGTGTTTGGAGTTAAACTTCTTATTGTCATGTTTGAAACCCAAACTGTGAATGCAAATCTCCTGATGGCTCAGTACCAGACCTGTGAGTCTCATTGCAGAGACATCTTTGAAAATTTGGCCTCATTTTCTAGTGCCAAAGTGACAGGATTCCTCTGGTAAGGAAATTCTGGTGAGCAGAGTGCCTGGAGGTTTGGCTAATTTGCTAGGATTACAATTTGGGTTTTAATGACAGTAGCTTAGTTTTCCCTCAAACCAGCCATCAAAATAGAGCTCTGCTTTTAGAGAAAACCAAATCCACAAAGATACAAAAGTAGATTTATCCCATCTGACTGGTGCTCCAAAGCTCCCAATTAAGCCTGTGTTCCCCTTGTCACATTTCCTCTGCTAGAACCTGGGTCTGATTTTTAATGTTCTCACATTGTTTTGAGCAGCCAGGATTCTTGGGAAGCTCATTTACACCCTGTTTACTTCAGAAATTGATTGGGATTTCTGTCTCACACTGATCCTGAGCATATACCTTGTCTTCTCGTCTTAGGCTCTCATTTAAGGACCCAGTGGGATGGGTGGGATGGTTCCCTTTCTGCCATCCTGAGCCTGTACTGCTCTGCTACACAAAAGGGAAGCCTTGTGCCAGGATCAAGTCCACCAACTCCTTCACGTGTTCAAAGACACCTTTTTATGATAGAAATTCTTCTCAAGCCCTTGCCAATTAAGCCCACTTTAATAACTCTGACCATTGATGTGACATATTTCATCTTGGAAGAGCTAATAAAACCACAAATTACTGTTCACAGTGCTCCCAAGAGCAGCTCATCATTATCACATCCTCACTCCTTTGATGGGGAAACTGAGGCAAATGTGTTTTTAGGGCAAAGAGTGGAGTCTTTGCCAAACCACCCAGGTGAGTTCAGTGCTCTGCAGTTTCCCATGTGGGACAAAATCTTCTTCTGCTGGGTATAAAGGGAGAATCTCCTGGTTTTCCTCATCAGGATCATGCAAAGGTGAAAATGGTCATGAAAATGATGTCTGTGGATCTTCCAATTCTCTGCTGGGCATTTGAACTTAAAATGACAGCAATGCTTCTCTCCCTTGCTCTCATGAGGAAAGCTGTATCTGGAGTAGGGCAACATGCCTTATACTGAGAAATTTAATGCCTTCGAAGCACTACCAAAGCACAATTAGCAAATAAAAAAACCCCAGAAGTCAAGGCAGGAGACCTGAGTATGTAGTTCAAACATCAAAGAAATATTACCTGTGCTTTCATCTCCCTTTCCTCTTGTGAGTCAAAGATACAACATATTACTGCATATTTTAAGCATTTTCTGTTTTGAAAGCTTAAATGTCAGTGTAATTACCCCAATGGTAATTTCTGTTTGCTGTTCCAGGCTGGTACTTCAGCAGAATCTCCCAATTTTCACATGATCATCTCCATCTCTGCCTTTGATAGGTTTGTGTCCAATTCACTCTGGATTTGAACTGGTTCACATCCCTTGAAAATCTGCTTTGAATGCTGCCAAACGAGGTATGGTACTGACTTTTGGGAGGCATTTTTGATGTCCTTCTTTCACCTGGTTCCCCCATCCTCTTTTCCAAGTGCAGGATCACCTGGTTGCACTGAGACCCACAGTTCAGAGCAATCTGTAATGTAACTACCTGGAACAGAACATAACTTTTACCTTTTTCTTTTTTCTTCCATCTCTCTTTCTTTAGAATAAACTTCACAGATGAGGATTATTGACAAATCTGCTTGAAAAAGACACATGAAGAGCATCCTTTATGGTCCATCTTGTGGCAAAACATGGGTATTTCTTTGCTCATTTGAATGTCAGTGGATTATTTATGCTGGTGCAATGTTTTCAAGAGATAAAATACTCCCCACTGTGCTACATGCAAATCTCTGCAATGTAAACATAAATAGTTGTTGCACATGCATAATCAAAGACATTTTTTATAATTATTGTTGGATAGTTCAGTCCTCTAATAGCATCATCTGGTGTAAATCAGTGTAGCTCTACTGAAGCCTGCAAAGCCCCTACCGATTTCTACCAGATGGGGCTCAAACTCCTCACTTTAAGTTTAGTCCTTCTAAAAAAAAATTTTAAAAATAGAGAGAGAAATCCCTGGTAGTCCTTGAGAATGAAGTTCTTTGTTCATTCATGGGAAGCTGGTAAAGTAAGAATGGCACAGACTTTTCTTGATCCATACTCAGCCCTTATGTGGGGAGAACTTTTCTGCCCCGGAGGAAAGCAGGATGCTCTGTGCCAAGTGAGCTCTTGGCCCCTCTGCTCAGACTCCTGCAAAGATTTGCCAGATAATGTCATTTATAATGTGAACTCCTTTCTGCCAAGATTTGGACCAAGACCACCAGCTCTTTAGCATGGGCCAGCAGACACTGCCAGATGCTAAAAATTTTCAGTTCAGATCCTGTGCTGCATTCTGAGACACCTAAAGGTGAAGGGCTGGAAATCTGGTTTTCTGTCCCCAGAGTGATCTTGTTTCACTGTCATTCAGCATTATCTTTTCTCCAGCATTGTACACAGCACAAAGAACTTTCTAAAGCTACTTTGACACCTGATATGACTCCTGCTGAAGACAACAACCTCAATTTCATCCTTCTTGTGTTCTGTAGAAAACTGTGCTCTGAGTTAATGCAAAAGACAATATTCAGTAGCATCTATTTTCACAAATTAACTCAGACTACACCATTCAAATAGGTGCTAGTGGAAATCTGCCCATGCGGATTTCAATGCTATAAATATACAGTTATTTCCAAATCATCAACAATGCCTTAACTGCTGTACACAGTGTTTCATCAACAGACACAAAGTTAACTTTGCTTGCATAAAAAGAGGTCGAAAATTAGGAGTTTGCTCCCGCTCTTTTGAATGCCGACAGCAAAAATATCCACTAATACCAAATATTATAATAGATTGGAGGAGAGAGTTTTGACAGAAGTGAAGAGCACACATATACAGCATAGATTTACCCACCTTTCAAACAACTTAAAGTCTGCATTACTGTGCTCAGTTCTTTCAGGTTTACCTGTCAGAATTTTTCCCCTTGTGTTTTCCATTTGCCGACAAGATCCTCCAAAAGAGTTGCCGTAATTCTTGACGTGGACATAAACTTTTGTGCAAGAAGCCTGAGCTACTGTTAGCAGCTCTTGAAGAGCTCCAAGTCCGACATGGGTTTAATTTGTGGTGAGTGCCATGGCAGAAATGTCTAACAATATAAGTCTGTTGGACATGTCGTCTGGGCTGTCACGTTCAATTTGCACATGACCTCCTGGCCAAAAAATGGGAAAGAAGTGGTAGAATGTGGGACTGAAAGCTTATATTATTGCTTTGACAGCTTCACTCATCTAGAAGTAATGCAAAATGCAATTTATATTTATACTCTCTGACCTTCTGTACAGAGAGTGAAACTATCTAATGATGGGCCATGGTAGCAGAGAAAGAAACAGATCTCAATGCAGCTGGAATTTGTCTACATTTTTTTTGCTTTTCAACCATTCAATTACAGTCAAAAGATAAATGAAACATGAAGAGTGTCTTGGTTAGGTAGTGACACAATTATTTTATAGTGAGTAGGTTCTGACTCTGAGCCTTGGTGAAGGTTGCCATGCACACCTTGTTTCACTAGATACAGATAATCTGCCTGCTCCCACCAGACAAATCCCCCCTGCTTGGAGGTGTGTCCTTCTGCCCATCACAGGAGGAGAAGAAAGACACCAGCAACTCGGTAGCACTCTTCCCCTGCATTTCAATCTCCTCCAGAAAGGCTGATGCTCTAATCCTATTAACCACGATAAATCAAGTCAGGCCCAGTTGTAAACGGGACGTGAGGCATTTCTGTGGAAAACAGGCAGAGAGGAAGAATGTGCCACGTTCTTCTCATCTGAGGAGCAGCACACGGGTTTGTGTCCTCCCAGGGAAAAGAAATAAATGCAGCAGCCTTTGATTCTGACAGTAACCACCAGGTAACACCTGAAGATCCTTAACAAAACATCCCAGAGCTGGTATCGTGCTGCCACAGCTCAGCATCCTTCAGAGGGGTTCACTGCAGCCACAGCTGCTCAGAGCAGCAGTTTGGCTCAAAGATGCAGCCTCCAGCTGCATCTGTTTCTACCTTCTCCTCCAAATGAGACACAGGATTTGAAGGAAAAGTTATTTGCAGGGATGAGCATTAAGAGGAGATAACAAACACAGAAAACACAAAGTGTGGGGTTTATGCATCTCAGGGTATTTTGGACAACGACATCAGTTTGAACTCATCTCTTCACTCCATTGATCCATCCTGCTTTAAACAGGAGTCGATCCAAAGTCCACTGACCTTAGCAGTGAGAGTTTCATAAATGGTTGGAGGCTGTGAAACAGTTTTAGAAATTAGATGTTCATATAAACCAGTCACTTGTTTTCTGTTGTAATTGTTTTCTTGTGGTTTGCCATGTTTTTCTCTTGTACACTGAATTAATAAAAATCACTGGATGAAGATTTCATAATAATAAATAATAACAATAAAACAATGATGATAATTTGACAATAATAAAACATTAAACTGATGGTCACTGTACAGATAATATGTCAGAAAAGAATAAAAATGCAGAAACAAAGGCTATGAGAAGGTCATGTTTCATAAACAAATACAATAAGATGAGATAACTAAGACAAAATAGTTCAATGATGAGAGGCTGAGTGAAGATTAATATGCAATTTATCTTTCTTTTAGTTCATTTCTCAGTGAGAAAGAGCAGTTTGTCCAAACTATTAGTTAACCTACAGGTTAAAAAATTACTTCTGCACCTTTTGGAGCAGAATATGATTATATTTAT
Source organism: Anomalospiza imberbis (assembly GCF_031753505.1). NCBI lineage: Eukaryota > Metazoa > Chordata > Aves > Passeriformes > Viduidae > Anomalospiza > Anomalospiza imberbis. Next base: position 4,692,931 of record NC_089693.1, on the reverse strand, counting down.
TGAATTATTAGGAAAGCTGGTATCTAGCTGATTTGTGGAGCTTCTTCCCCTGGTCCCTGCAGGCTGGTGCACTCTCCTGGCTTTCCAGGGTGTAATATTTCAGCCCATGGATTCAAACCTTGGGCCACACATGAGGACTGGGACCCCTGGGGTGACTCCCTGGGGGCGAGGGCAGCTCTGAGGATGCCCACGGCTGTGTGAGGGGCACTTTGCAGCATGAACCTCACAGTTGGTGCACATGGTTAAATCAATACCCACCTCCCCAGGGCTCCTGCAGCCACAGGGCACTGCAGCCCGACCAGGGGGGATCTAACCCGAGGATCTGCTTCCTTTTTGTTCTTTTCTTTCCCAAGTGGACAGCTAGAATAAAAAAACATGAGTTAAAACAACCCAAAAAAACCACCTCCAGAGGTCCAAAAACTTGTCTAGGTCTGACTCCTGCTGGTGCCACCACAGGCTTTGCCCTTGGCAGAATGAGGAGAGGGATGAAGCCTCTGATTTGGGTGGGAGGGAGAGGAACGCCCCCAGGAAACTGCAAGGTTGCTTTTGCAACCTCTTGCCCAGCAGCTGGTACAGCAAGCAGCGCCTCCCCTCACATACTCCACAGATCTTTTCCAGCTGAGTCACTAAATCAGGAAAAAATGGAGCAGTTGAGCTGGCATTTTAGAGGACTGATTTGGAGGGGGGTGGGAGGAAGAAATCCCCCTCCTTTGTCTGTAGCGTTTTTTTTTTGTTTTGTTTTGTTTTTTTTTTTTTTTCCACCAAGCTGCTGGAGTGAAGCAGTTAATAGTGATTTTTTTTTTCCCATCATTTTTAATCCACAACCCTGCCCTGTACCTGCCCTTATAATCCCCTAGCATGTGCTGGTGACATCACATGGCCATCAGCTCCCAGCTCCATCCCTGTGACTGTCATTAACTGTTGCAAGCAAATGAAAAATGACTGGGAGACTCGGTGGCTCCCACCAGTGACCTTGGGTATTATTAGAATGACCTCGCTTTGGCTGGACCATAAAAAAAAAAAAAGAAAAACCTTTCTTGATATCATCGCTGGGGCTGACTGAAGCTGTTTGCAGCGAGGAGCAGGGAAAGGAGTGGAGAAAGCCATTAAAGAAAGCAAAGTAAATGTTATGCAAAGATGCAGTGGCCATAAATACTTGATCAGAGGCACAGCCCCAGCAGCAGCCCCACAGCCTGACCCCTTGCCAGGACACGCTGGGCGATGCTGGGGTTACAGAGCACCTTGCTGGGAGTATTTTTTAACCAACCTCCTCTTTGTGATTTGTTTGCTTGGGCTTGAAAGGAAAATAAATCACGTGTAACCACTTAAGGGCTTATTGGCCTCTCACACCTTATATTCTGACTTGCTTTTCTGGTCCTGCACACAACTCTGTGAGCAGAGGAGGGGGCAGACAGGGCAGGATGAATTTTTTTTTTGTGCAGTACAACACAAGGAAAACGTGTATTTATGTGTCTATGTAGATACACCTCCCCTCTGTGCAGACATATGTGTACAGCGCACGTTTATGAATGTGCATATGTACGTAAGCATAAATACTTAGCACTTATAGATGGTCATGTTTATGGTCGTGCATTATTCTCAATGCACAGGCATGTGGACATAAAAGGAACAAATATTCATTGCATGTGTCTGATGTTGCCTTTTATGTAATAGATAATAGTATATATATATATCTGTATCATATAGCAGTCTTGCTCCTTCCAGTGTACTCTGGAGATATTAGCAATAAAAATAAAGATTAAAATAAGAGTAAGAATTAAAAAGAATGAGAATGACAATGAGAATAAGAATAATTCACCCATCTGGGCTGGACCATGAGGAGGTTCTGGTGTTTAGTGTCCTCCCTGGCAGGGACCTGCAGGCTCCCCCAGGGCAGGGGTTGCCCAGGACCCCCAGGTCTGGTCCCAGTGTGGTGCTGGGTGACCACGCCAGGCTGCAATGCTCTACCCGGGGGGGCTGGGTGGGGACAAGCTGCCCTCGGGGTGCCTCGCTGTGAAGTAGTTAAAGCCCTGGAAGCGCACAAAAGCGATCCTCCCGCCGCTGTCTTGCCTGGCTTCTCCACTGTCAGCTGGAAATGGATCTGATGCCCTCTGGACTTTAACTCCCGACGAAAAGGGCATTTTATTACAGGTTATGACAAGTTGCAGAGAGACTCGGAGAACTCAATAAGAAGAAACAGCGAGTGGAATCAAGGGGCAGGAGGGAGGATACTGCAGATGTTTGGCAGGGAGGAGGAAGATGGGTTCAGACGGGAGGTGTGAGCAGGGACACTGATGCCAGGGGTGTGAGCAGGGACACTGATGTCACTGTGTGAGCAGGGACACTGATGTCACTGTGTGAGCAGGGACACTGATGCCAGGGTGAGAGCAGGGACACTGATCTCAGGGTGTGAGCAGGGACACTGATCTCAGGGTGTGAGCAGGGGTGCTGATGTCAGGGTGAGCAGGGACACTGATGCCGTTGTGTGAGCAGGGACACTGATCTCAGGGTGTGAGCAGGGGTTCTGATCTCAGGGTGAGCAGGGACACTGATTCCGGAGTGTGAGCAGGGACACTGATGCCAGGGGTGTGAGCAGGGACACTGATTCCGGAGTGTGAGCAGGGACACTGATGCCAGGGATGTGAGCAGGGACACTGATACCAGGGTGTGAGCAGGGACACTGATTCCGGGGTGTGAGCAGGGACACTGATTCCGGGGTGTGAGCAGGGACACTGATGTCACTGTGTGAGCAGGGACACTGATTCCGGGGTGTGAGCAGGGACACTCATGCCAGGGATGTGAGCAGGGACACTGATTCCGGGGTGTGAGCAGGGACACTGATGTCACTGTGTGAGCAGGGACACTGATACCAGGGTGAGAGCAGAATCGCTGATGTCGGGGGATGCTGGTGCTGCCGGCGGGAGCGCAGCGCATGCAGAGCTTCCCGGAGCGGGTCGGGGGCTGCCCGACACAGCCCCGCTGCCAGCGGCAGCTCCTCATCGGGGAACAAGGAGCAGAGATCACCAAACCTCCTTTCCCCCCCGTGCTTTCTGCGTGCCTAGAGAGCTTCTGTCCCCTTTGCGCCGCGCAGGACACGCTGTGTGCCACTGAGGCGGGAGGGATGGGCTGCAGGTGGCTTCCCCACCCAAGCCCTCCGTCCCTCTCCTGTTTTGGGCCAGGAGGGCATCTCTGCCGGGCTGCAGGGGGGTGCTACCGCCCCGCGGTGCCAGGCGGAGCGGGCAGGGAGCGGCGCTCCGCCGGGCCGCGCTCACCCCCCGGCTCTCGCATGCCGCTCCTTGGACCTGTCACGTACCCAGAAAGATGCCAAGGACTTTATGGAGTCTGTCAAGCACTCAGTACTTCTGTCTTTAGTGGCATCCTCATAGACAAACTTCACAGGTGTTAAAAAAATATGCCGGGAAATAATACTACTAATACTAATAAAAAAACCTCAACAAGCTTAACAGCTGCTCAGGGACACTGCAAACCATCTGATTTTGCAGGATAGGGCTACCATCCTAATTCTCCCTGGCAGCTTTTCAAGTGCGTTTCATCGCTGGTTGCCAATGGAGGATGGCTCCGTCTCTCCCTTCGAGCCATGCCGGGTGTCTCTGGGAGCGGTTTGGCACCGGGAAAATCATCTCCCATCCCGGGAGCTGGGGAGAAAAAAAAAGTAAAAAAAAAAAAGTGCCGGTGTCTGGAAAAGAAATAATAAAAAAATTTTAAAAGTTTTGAAGTGTCAGACTGTGAATTTAAGTTTCAGCCGGGGTAATGTTGTGCCTTATGGCAGGTGAGCGCTGCGCGGGGAGAAACGCGACAATCGCAGACAGTTTGGGGACACTCGTGTGCTTTAAGAGCCCAAGGGTGACCTCTGTGCCAGCCTGCCAGCCCCGCGCAAGACACGAGGCACACAGGGTGTCGTCGGGAGGGCTGGAGGCAGGAATCACAGCACGAAGCTCTTCGGCATCCCTTCTCAAAGGATGCTCCCGCAGCCCCCTCCAGCCGGCCGGGTGACTGTCAGCTCGCTATTCCTCTTGGGCTCATGGGTCTCGTTTCGGGTTTATATTTATTTTTGAAGTGTTGAAGCCCCAGTAACACAAAGGGTTTTCTCGGAAGGAAAAACAAACCCCAACGAAATCCCAGAGCAATCTTCACCGCAAAGCAGAGCTGCCTGTTTCTGGAAATGATGCTTGCAGAAAGTCATGAGCCTCTAACCAAAAATGTAACAAACCCTGGCCAATATCACAAGGGCAAACTTCCCATGGGCCTCAGGGTTTGTTGTTATCCTTGCTTACACTGATAAGTCCTTTTTCTAAATCCTCCGAAGTTGCTTGCTCTTCCCTTTCATGTATAAAGTTACCAAAATCTGACAGATAAGACAGATTTACTGTTTCTGGATAAGACTTATGGCCACGCATAAGAGACCACACTGCAAAAGATCAGTTAAAATGTGTTGCTGCTTCAATGAAAGACTGTTGAAAAAAACCTGTTTTTACTTTAAACGATAGCATGAGGAAAATAATAATATAGTAAGAGGGGAAAAGAAGCAGCTCCCAGAAGAATAAAGACATTTTCTGCTCTGCTGTCACTCGTGTTTTCACCTGTATGTGCGTTTTCCAGAGCAGACAGTGTGGCTCAGGGAACTGATTTTCCTCTCCTTTTCTTCTGTTTTGTTTCAAAATGCAGCTGACACCTTCACAGGTACATGACATTATCGGCACTCACACTCCAAGAAAGGGCTGGGGAATGTGGTGGAAGGATGTGTCAAGGATGAGGCAGGAAAGTGCAAATTTAGAAAATCTTGGAAGTTTTTCTAAAAGCCGTCTGAAAAGACAAAATAGCGGGGATTCCTCGGATTATAGCATATAGATTTTGAACTCTTTTTGGAGACCTTTATAATTTAAGGACTGGTGACCAATTTCCTAAGAGTGAACTATTTGTTTCTTTCCCTTCAGTGACAGATCTTTGCCTACATTTGGCGTTTTGTAGCACCACTGCTTTGAGGAAAGAGAGCCCAAACCCAGCTTCCTCACCTCACTGCTAAATCTCAGCCTTCCTTTGGTTATCCGAAACTGTTAGAATTTGAGCCAGCGAGTCCCAAAAGTTTTACAAACCTGAGAAGAGAAGTATCCCATCCAAGAGTGTATTAGCACTCAGAAAGACTAATCACAGCACAGTGGCTAAAATAAAAAATAAATAAAATAAAGTACGGGCTCTTGCTGAGGTTTATTTTTAATTTACCCGTTTTACACACTTAAAAAAAATGTATATGTAGTAGTAAAAGAATCGAAGGGACGAGTAACAGCTTTAAAGTCAAATAGGAGAGGAGAGTGGGGGATCCAAGGAAGAGCAAAGGCAGGCAGGAGTGCGGCTGCTGGAAACCAAGAGCTCCTGTGCTCAGTCTCTGGGACGTGGGCGAGCAGACACAGCCCTGGAGCCGGGCAGCAGGAATTGCCAGAGGCAGAGGGGGCATCGCCTTTCCCCGGGTCCCCCCAGCCCTCGGATAATAAACTCAAGTGTCTGCCTGTCTCAGCCCTGCCCATCTTCTTTAGCCAACTTGACAAAGTGGAAGAAATATGACATGTGAATTATTAAAGAGGAGGCAGTTGACTCCTAACCTCTGTTGCTTTTTCTCAGAACCCATTACCTGAGAATTTATCTTGCAGGAATTACAGTGTCTGAAAGCTTCGGGAGGAGAAGCGAGGAGGGAGGGGGGCATTTGAATAAGAGTTTTGAAGAAATACCGCTGAAAAGCACCAGGTTTCACCTTAGCGTTTGCGCCACTCAAGAGGTGGATAACGTGTAAGAGAAAACAAGCCATTCCTCCTCAGAAGTGGATCAGGTCGCCACAGGGAGCCAGGGAATAAAATCCGAACTGAATTTAAAACGGCTATCACCACTTAAATACATTTAAAAAGTAGAAAGGGGGAAATGGAGAGCTTTTTTTCGTGCTTAAAGTTTGTCCTTTAGCCCCGTTCTTAAAGTTAACGAGGGCTCTTAATAAATAATCTCCCCACCCGCCCTGGGTGAAGAGGGGCTCTGCAGTGTGTCCTGCTCATCCCCTGGCACCCAGGGACGGGATTTAGTTCCCTGCCAGGGATGCAGAGCCCGGAATCTCGGGGGGAAAAGCACGAACTCTGGGTACAGACTCCAAAGTTTAGAGGTTCTGCCATAACCCTCTCTACAAAAGTTTGACAGTGCGATGGAACTGGCGGGTAACGCTCAGGCCGAGCAAATTGTTGGCTGATTTTTTTCCCCCAGGAATTCGTAGCAGAGGGACAGATCGAATGGCACGGACATTGATTTTCCTTTTTAAAATTTTTCTCTTCCCCAGTATACCACCCCCCCCCCCAAAAAAAAAAAAAAAAAAATATTTAGGAAGGGGAAAAACCACTTTGGGAGAGAAGAAGACGAGGGTGATTTTTCCAGTCCTTTGGGCGTAGATTTGTATCTAGCGCTGCCAAGCCTAAGGTAATAATTGAATCTCTCCCAAATCTTGGTGATAGAGCAGTCAGAAATGACTCCATCTGACAGCAGAGCCATGAGGCAAGTGATGGATACTATTGTCCAAGCCTGACCCTCCATTAACACCACCTATCAGCATCTGTATTCTGTCACCAATTCCCATGCCGAAGCCAAGAGGGGTGACTCTAATATTCTGAGCACATTGAAGGCTTCCATGCTGAGTTCAACCCTGCATCAACTAAATGGGTGGAGAGGATGACCTAAACCTTGCTCTCTCTATCTCCACTCGCCTTATTACCCCACTCCAATCCCATTGTTTTGCAGGTGCCTGCAATTTGCTCCTTATCTCCTCACTGTTTATGAGGGCTCCTTTTTATTAATACAAAGGGAGAAATGTTATTAATATTAATTAACAAAATAAAAAATGAAGCAGTTTTGGGAATCCACCAAATGAATAATCTCATCCCCTAATTGGAGATGAAGTGGTGGTGGGGGGGAGGAGGTGTAAGAGAAACAGATGACCTACTGGGTGACAGGCACAGGTTGGAAGGGTGACATTTTATTGTAAGCCTCCCTATGAAAGGAAGAAAAGGAAAGGACCAGTCAATTTAATGCAGGGACCAAGAGTGCAAGAGTGTTGCTAAGAGACAGAGATGCTGCTAAAGTTCTGTGAGAAGCTGTACCCTGACCTTATGCAAATGGAGGCTTCCAACTCTTTGTGGAAAGGCTGCAAATTCCACCCACTGTGTCACCAATACCTGGCATCGAGCCTTTTATTCAAATGTTCTCTAAAAACACACACGCAGAGGATGTGACAAAGCATGACACATTTAGGGCTGGAAGGAGGGGACGCGAAGGGGGGCAGCAGGGAGGGGGAAGGACGGATCTCATGGTGGAAATGTCACCCATCCGTACCTCCCAGAGCCTGTCATCTTCCCGAGCTGAGAGACGAACCTGAGGATTCCTAAATTACCTTAATCCAGCTCTATTAGGAGTCATAAATAGCATCTACTCCTTGTGCGTGGGAGAAGCTTTGGGAAAACAGAGGAGCCACCACGATCTGCTGGCTAACAGCTCTCTGTACCTACATCTGCAGCACCTACAGCTGCCCCGGGAGTTCCTTCTGGAGCTGATTGCATCCCACGGTCAAAATCAGCCAGACAAAACCCCTAGGCACCCCTTAGCCAGGGCCCAGAGCTATGGGGAAACATTAAATCTGGGGGAGCAGGGAGGTGGGAACACTCCCAGTTCAAACACTGCCTTCACCAAGGATTCAAGGTGAAGTGACTCTAGAGCTGTTTTTTCTCACTGCAATCAGCAGAGAGTAAATACCCGGGTAAAGCAATACAGATCCCCACCCGACGGAAAACAAGGTTGGTTTGGGAATTTTTTTTTTTTTTTGAATCGAATCGAGTTCCAGACGGGCATCAGAGTAATTGACGAGTTATCTCGGGGAAAAAAAATCTAAATACCTAGTTACGCCAACTTTCTTCCTAGTATATTAAACACCTGTGGATGCTGCACACTGCTCCCCAAAGCCCCCAGGCTTTTCTCTCCCGGCACCTTCCTCACACACAAATGGCAAATTGATATTTTGCCACGAAGGTTTGAGATGCAGGGAAAGGAAGGGCTGCTTGTGCTCAGAATGATAAATAAAAGTAATAAAAAGAGCAGAATGACCTGGGCATCTCCCTCGAATGACAGCGAGATAAAGTGCTCCAGGACAGGCTCGTCCTGCCGGGCTGAGCTTGCGGTGCTTAAATTCGATATCCCTCTGTTCTCCACGCGATCTGGAAATTATCGGTTTACTTTCATTTCAGTTGATCCTCGGGGCTCTTTTGGGACTCCGACGGCCAATTTTCCTTTCACAGGAGATAGGATTTCTCTGTCCGCCCTGAGCAGCAACTGAAAAGTGACTCAGCTGCGGTCTGCAAAGTAAAGTGATGCCTGATTACTCATCTTTGAGACACTCAGGGTTTGCTTGGACTTCAAACCGTCTCGGAAAGTCGAGCTGGGAGAAACAATCAAAAAAACTTAAAACCCCTCTGTCACCATTGGATCCACCTGATTCTCCTCGGCCCCATCCCTCGCCGGGAAAAAGCTGCTTTGGGCATCTCCTGTCCTCAGGATGCCCCAGACCAGATGGAAAACGTGACCCTTCACAAGTAAATGACTCAGTCCCGTGGGTGGAGGTGGCACTGAGTGGGCCACGCTGCTTCCTGCGGTGCCACCCGGGCTCCGGGGCCGCTCGCAGGGCAGCCCCGCGGTGCCCCGCGCATCCCCCGCGGGGATGGGGGCTGCAGGTCCTCTCTGCGCCAGGTGGACACAGAAAATGAAGTTACCCGTGCAAATCGCCCGGTATATATATATATATATATATATTAATAAGAAGAATGAATTTTCATAATGTGCACAATACTATTAATATTTCATATTAGCAGTGCGTGCATGGTGAACTTTGTAATGGGAAATTCAATCGCCGCTGTAAATATTAATAGAATATGAAATGAAGCCACAGCTTCCATGTAGCACTGACAGTAAAACGGAGTGAACATGTGGTGGCCCTGGGGCAAGATAGGCCTTTCCTCTTGTCTCTCTCGCTTTATTACATTAGCCCGAGCCTCTCCTTACAGTCCTGGGCTCAGAAGCTGAAGTTCACAGGTCAGCCATGACAAATGTCCCCACGTCTAGCCAAACAAGACCCCCTGGCCTTGCCATTACATTTGCCCAACAAGCCCCTGGAGAGTGCTTAAGGGTGGCTGGCGCAGGTAAAGAGCTCTTTAGCGCAACTTTCCAAACGCATGCGAGGCGCGGAGCCGCCCGCAGCTCCTCTGGGGCTGCCTGCGGGCACCCTGCCACCCCAGCCCGGCTCCGGGCACAGCCTTTCCCCGCCACCGCGCCCACCCTGGGTGTCCTGTCCCGTCCAGAGCTGGGATTTCCCGGTGATTTCCTCCCGCTCCGAGGTGCCCCGGCGGCCCCCGCAAGGTTCGGGGCATCCCCGCGGTGCCCACCCGCGACAGGGCGGCCCCACGGCGGCCGTGGAAGGAGGAGAGCACCGGGAATTACACGCCTTCTTCTCAGCTCTGTAATTTTTGGCTGACATCAGCCCCGGAACGGCAACCTCCCGGGCTTTTGGAGTTTTTCTAGTCTTTCCCCTATTTCCAGGATTTTTCTTGTATAAACATCACTTCCAGCCGCTTTCTTTTTACAGCGGGCATTAATCTCCATTTGTTAGGGGAAACCTTGTCAGAATTTCCTCCCGCTTTTCCCCACGGAGGTTTGGGCTGTCCGGTGATTTATGCCGTGTCTCCCCGGGGCTCGGTGCTGACTTTCCCCGTGCTTTGAGGAGCTGCAGGTGGGCAGGCAGGGGCTGGGAGCCCGCGCTGCTGCCGCCAGCCCCCCAAACTCTGAGGGGCTCTGCAGCCCGGCAGCATCGGGGCCTGCCGGGGAGGGGGTACAGCTGGGGAAGAGGGACCAGGCACCGGGAAGGGAATCCTAAAGGGACACTTCAGTGAGTGGAAAGCGGGAAGTTAACAAATGGGCGATAATCCCAAAGCGTACTCGGGCTCTTTTTATCTCGGTAGGCAAAACTTCTCACCTGAGAAGGGGGAAACACATTGCACCCCGAGAGCCCCATTCCTTCCTACATTAAAAAGAAAAATCCAACCAAAAAACCTGTGGTCGGCCCCTACCAAAAACTTTTATGCCAACAAATACCCGGGACTACTGATTTCTTTTAGGAAATTCTTATATTTTAGTATTGATCTTACAATATCTCTTTTAAAAATCCGAGCACCCGCGTGTCTGCCGCTTTTCCAGCCGCTCCAACTGTCCGGCAGCTGCTGGAGATACCGAGCTGGGAGGGAAGAACCCCGGTCGCTTCCTTCTTGGAGCGGCTCGTCCCTAATTGCAAACCAAGAAGAAAGAGTTCTCGGAAGCCTTTTAGCCACCCGGGCTGTGAAATCATGAATGAAAAGGAAATAAACCCTAATGCGCAGCCAGGAACCGACTCTGGCCACTTCTACATTGACTTACTCTTTTAACAGCTTCTGTATTTTTCCAGCTTCGTGGCTCACGTACTTTGTACAGTGTCTGTGGCTTCATTAAAAGCGTTCTATTATATCCCCCAGGAAAATGCAACTGTCACCTCTCCGTGCCTTTTAAGAAGAGTTGCACTTTCAAAGAATATTTTTCTCCCCTTTTACTAAAAGAAACAGCACTGAATTCAGGTTTTGTAAGTGTTAAATAACTTTCCCAGCGTGTATTAAAGGAAGATTGTATTTTATCAACAGCTGATTGATGCGGCCATGTGATCCTCTCGGTTTGTCTATAGTATCATATTTATTTAACCTGCTGGGGGACTGTGTTCAGGGGCCGCTTGCTCCCGCTGGCAAGAGCACACACATTACACACTACCCCAGGTATTCTGATTGATTGTTCCCACCCCACAGCCTTTGGATCATAATTTAACACAGCAGGTCCTATAGCACAGAGGAGGTTTTCGTGAAATGCAGTGAGGGGTTTCTGTGAGCCAGTACCGCACAGCTACCAGGCTTTTGTGAACTAAAAATTTGATGTACGGGGAGAGGTGGAGGAGCGCTTGCAGAATCGTGATGCCAACGGTGGCACACGCAAACGCCTTTAGCCTCTACGTTTAATCCAAGCCCTTCATTTTTAACAAGTTCTTCCTGCAAATGAGCATTTCCTGGGACTTTCGGAGCACCCGGGTGCAGCAGCACCACGCACGTCAAACGCTCCGAAGCGGCAGTCGGTCAATTATATTCAAGCATATTTAAAATGCGGATTCAGTCAGACGTCAGTTTTCTCCTCACTTTCCCTAAATGAAACAGTTCAGAAAGTCTTTTGGCTGCCAGCTGCTGTTTGGCCCCAGAGAGGAGATAAAAACAAAACATCCATCACCCCCATCCCTCCAAAAAAAAACCCCCAAATCCCTCAACCCCCCCAGTCCACATCATGCCCGCCCTGCAAATTGTTTAACAAGCTCTGTGATGAATTAATTTGCGCGGGGAGGTCTGGATCCCGGCGGCTGCTCCCCGCAGCGGTGCTGCTGCTCCCTGCCCGGGGCCGGAGCGGGGCATCCCCGGCCGAGGTGCGGGTCCGGGCTGCCGCCCCTCTCAGCCCCGCTGCGGGGCATCTAGGACAGCTTTAATTATTATTATTATGTTTTTTTTTTTTTTCATGTTTATCCTGCGTGCAGCCACACTTTGCTACGGAAAAGAACGTTTTCCAACTGTTGGTTGTTTGTTTGTGCCTTTTGGTTTTTTTTAAAGAAAGAATAATTATTTCTATTTTTAACCCCTTCCTCCAGCCGGGTCAGGGATGCGCTGCCGGGCAGGTCTTCGCCCCCTAGCCGTCTCTCCCTGCTCGTGAGGGGCTTTTTTTCTCCTCTGGCTTGTCTGTGCCCTTTGGAGAAGTGGGGATCTCCCTCATTTACTCTCTGGAGGCTGCACCCTCGTCCCGCAGGAGGCCCCAGACCCGGCCTGACCCCCGCGCTGGGTGCGGGCCGGGAGCTCGCCCGGCCCGGGCGGGTACCCCGGGCGCAGCCTGGCACCCGGAGGTGTTTACCCATGACTCAGGGCCAGGCTAGGGATGCAGGGGCTCGGCAAGGTGAGGGAGATGGCAAAGGAGGTGCCAGGTAATGGATCGGCTCCAGTCCCGCAGTGCCGCGGGGCAGAGGCGTATTGACAGATCACGTTAATCAGTAATTTTTTTTTTTTTTTTTTTTTTTTTTCTCTAGTGGGTGCCGGTGACAAATAGCTCCACTCTCCGGGCTCGTAACCCTTTTGTGGCCGTGGCCTTTCTCCCTGTCCACCTTCCCGGTACCGATGTGAGCTCGTCCCGCTCACCCCCCCCGGGGGAGGCGGATGGATTTCCCAGGGCGCTTCTCCTGCTCAGCTTAATTTTGTTCTGGGAAAATCCTGTCACTTAGGACCACCTGTTCTGGGACCTCTTCAGGAAAGGCGGTTTTATGGTCCAAATGTCTCTTTTGGAGGAGCGCTTTTACTCCACAGCGGAGACTTTTCGCGTTACCTGTTCTGTTGACAAAGTAAACTAAATCCCACTTAAAAACATGATTCCTAGTCTCTGTGAGAATGAAGCATATATGTTTTTAGGGCTTGTTAGTGCCAGGTCATATTGACTGATTCCTGAATAGTTGCCATTGTGCCGCGCTTGCTAAAGGAACCCGAGCAAACACCGCCCGAGAAAGGCTTGTGGTTCCCTTCCACCGCCGGCTGCGGGCTCGCAGCCAGCCTCTCCCTCCCCTGGCTAATCTCTTCCTTCTAAATTTGTTTAGGGGAAAAAAAAAGAAGATAATTCCTGGGAAGGTGGGGAGGGAGAACGGATCAAACAGCACGGGGAGGGTCATGCACCTCCGAGGCAGTCCCGGGGCGAGCATCAGCCAGAGGGAGATGGAGCGCGGCCGGGGGTTCCCATCGCTTTTCTCGCGGGGGTGCCGGTTCTCCCTGCCCTGGAAAAGGCTGATGCACCCTCCGTGGGCTGCGAGGCAGGGCAGGGCTGTCGCCTTTGGCAGAGGACGGCGGCTGTCTGGAGCAGGATGCGGGGCAGGACCCGCAGCAGCCGCGCCCTGCCCGCCCCGCGCAGCGGGAGCGCCGGGGCCGGAGCCGCCCCGAACCCCCGGTCCCCCTCCCCGAGGAGCTGTGGGAGGAAAACAACAACGTTTGTTCATTCCAAGCCTCGGCAAACAGCTAAACTAGTTTACACAGTTGGTTTTGTCGAACGAATAAATTGTTTTCTTTAAGTACACCGTCCTAAGCAAGCACACACTTTAACTAGCTTTCCTAGGAGAGAGCTTTTTACTAGATTGCTTTTTCATTGCGTGGCTATCGGAATGAGATAATGACCAAAGAGGTGGAACCTAATCAGCCTTTTAGTTGAGTTTAAAGAGTCTAGAGGTAGTTTAAAGGTAGCTTTGGTCATGTTTGCTGGGCAGCTGCGATGTTTGCACTACCACGTTATGATGGGGAGAGTAATGCGCTCGATAGATAAGGGAAAGAGGCTAGCCAAAAAGCAAGGTCAGGTGTGATAAGACTTGACACTTTTACTCATTTTTCACACACATAAAAGGAAACTTTAAAATATGAAGCAAAAAGAAGGAAAGACTCGACATGCTAACATCTATCATAAAAACTGTACATTAACAGACCTCACTTATTTAATTAGCCGAAAACCTTATCATAGTTTGGAACATGTCATGCCATTAAAAAGAAAAATAATTCTTCTATTTTGTTAGCACCTAGGTATGCTCTAAAAATAAAACCTCCCTGTTCATGGGATAACCACACAATTCCCTTTCTCCTCCTTCATGTTTTATCTTCACTTTCTAAAGTAGTTAATAAAATAAGTTATAAGCTGAAGATAAGAGCCTCTGAGTGTAATCAATAGGGAAGGGAGGGCGTGAGGTTCTAATAGGGACAAAAATCCTGGAGGAAAAGGAAAAACAATTGTCTCTCTGGATTTAAAAGCTGTACGAAATAAAACCACCAGGTACTGATGAAGAAATACAAAGTGCAATGTAACAAACAATCAGTGGCAAAACTCACTCCCTTAAATAAGACCTGCTGTGACTTGAATGGTATTTCAGCAATATTGGTGTCCAGGAGGACGGCTATGTATTATTGACCCTACATTCTATGAAAATGAATTGGTTTTTGCTACACATGCAAGAATTCTAAACCAAAACTTACTACATTTCTTCTTTCAGGAAACTTTTCTGCCATCTTCAGTTGAAATCTAAGCTACATATTGAAGGTCAATCTCTCCTCAACACCCACTTTCTATCAGAAAATCATTTCAGTCCCCATTCAACAACAACAAAAAAACTAGTAAAATAATATTTGCAGAGCCATCTAAAACCAATTTTCAAAGGCCACTTTTGCTAGTGTACAGAGGCACTTACACACCTACGTCCAAAATGGGACTTCTCAAAATGCCCGTGCAGCTGCTGGTCAAAATAAAACCAGAATTTGTAGGCAGTGCAGCTTTTTTCCTTGAAGCCTGGCAGGTGTCTGAAATTTGCCTTTGGGCAGGTCTAGGGCTCTCAATCCCTTGGCAGGGCTGAACAGTTTGGTGTTTTCTGCTTTTTCCCTGAGCCCTTCACAAATGACGGTTCTGTTCTTGCCCAGCGGGTCTTTAAAAGAGAAAATGAGCTGGGTAAAGAAAGAGGAGTGACCTGCTGTCCCTTCCCTCCTGGAAGGTGTGATTTCCCTGCCCTTCCATCAGTCCTCCAGGGGCTAGATCAGCCCCAGAGAGATGGTGGTCTACTCTCAAGGTCCTCCTCTGTCTGAGAGGACATAAGCTCCTTCTCCATCTTTGATGGGAAGTGAAGAGAAATGGGTCACATTTCCATCAGTTTCTCCTGAAATGGCTGCATTCTGCAGAAAAACGGGGCCAGAGGCAGTGCAAACATGAGCATGGCTCTGTGTCTCAGTGGTCAGAGCCAGCACCAGGGAAAGAGAGCAGGAAATATACCTCTTGGGTGAAGCTGGAATTCCCTGTGCTTTCAGGCACCTAAAGCATCACTGCTGCAAATCCCAGCCCTCAAGCTCCCCAGTTATCATGCCAGCTCATACAGGAATGGGACTGGATATTGAATGGTCCCTGGATTCCCACTCCATGTTGGGACAAATCCCTGAGGACAGCCCTAAAATTCACCCAGAGCAGCCTGGTCTTGGCACAGCTATCCTGTGGAGCTCAGGGCAGTGCTGGGTTTAGAGGTCCCTGGGCACTGCCACTGTGCCAGCAAACAGCTCCTAATCAGGTGGGGCTCAAATACCTGCATTGTTCCCAGCCAGGGCATTGCATGGGCACTCACACAGCCAAGCACAGGATATGCTTGAACACACATGTAAGGCTCAGGAGATTTCGGTGCCTGAACACCTACGAAGCTTTGTCAGATCAGTCTGACACACACCTGAGTCACTCAGGTATTTTTTATGATACTGCTCTCAAGCACCTGCTTAACTGATGCCACGTGAAGGATCTCATGGACCTGACTGAGGCACCTCATGCCTCAAAGCAAATGTTTGGGCTCTGCTGAGCAGGGATGAGCTCACACCCACTGGGGGATCATGCCATGTCTTAACACGCTGCTGGATCACGGCCAGGGCAGCAAAGTACCACAAGCACACATGGGATAAAGAAGGTGAGCAGCAGCTTCTCAGGCTTAGCAATAGTCCTGAAAATAACCCAGCTCAGGGTCTGCCAAACCCAGCACGGACCAGTGTAAGGATGCCAGAGGGTTCTTCCACATCACCCCAGTGTGGGACAGATGTTGGTCTCCAGAACTTTTCTTTCTCTGCCCCTCAGTTCCACAGGAAAATTTCTGGTGGCTGCAAACTTTCCTTAGAGTAATGGACAGGCAACCAGATTATATTTTCCATATGGAAAAAAAAAAAAAAAAAAAAGGGAGCCTTGGGTCTTCAGGAATTATTTTCCTCCTATAGAGGCCACCTTGTACACTTTCATTTTAATAATCTATATCAGTGTTGTTTTTTAGCTGATTTTAATGTCAACTGGGGATTAATGTGCATTAATTAAATTGACTGTATTTTCTTTAATGAGCACAAAAGGATTTTATGTTAATACTGATGATCCTAATAAGGATTCTGTCTACTTATCTGTGTTTTCTCAACATCCTGAAATATTTTATTAGGAAACAAATTAATTTGGTTACTATCACAGGGTAAAAACAAAAGCTATCAGGTGACTGCTGACTGGGTCTGATTAAGCTGTAAGTACTGCACATACTGTAGGACTGTTCACTGCAATGCACTACTTTAAACTTAATTTATGCCCCTTTTATGGCATTGACCAACTTTTCTAAGTTGAAAGCTGCTGTTAAATGAGTACCTGAGTAGCCTTAAAAGAGATGCAGGAAGTGAAGTCTGGGTAAGGGCCCATTCTCCCTGCCTTGGAGTGAGTTACTAACAAGTAGGAAACAGGGAATTAGCTGGGACCAGATGCTACGGAGTGATTACAGACAGGTAGACAGGTATCCATGTACAACCCTCTTTCAGCTGCTCAGATTGATAATGCAAATTGGTTTTTAACTTGTTAAAACCCTATAATATAATAACAATCATTCACAACAAACGAAAGAAATACATTTATTTGCATGCATGAATATATCTGTGTCAATATATTTTTATACATTCACAGCTGTTCAGAGCTTGAAAGACACTTGACTTGCTGAGCAAGCATTTAATAAAAAGCCCATGGAAATGTTAATTAATGGTATTTGGTACTAAATGCTCACTTTGATGCTAAAATGTTACGCTGTGCAGATTTAAAATTCATTCGGCATTTTTTGCCCTTGTTACCATCTGCAAATTTCCACCCCACACCCCATTCTCACATCAGGTTGCTGAAATAATTTGATGGTATTATAGCATATGCCAGTAATGAACACTAGGGATGGCTTCTGATCCCACTACACCTGTTTAACATCGTGGCTCTCAACTGCCTGGTTCTTGTCAGTTGTTTGCCTCTTTTCCTTCACTATCCCAACCCCAGCCACCCTTGGTTTTGCACAAACCTGTAGGAAGAGGCAACATCCCTCAAAGAACTCCCAAGACATTCAGCAGCTGCCATGTTTGAAACAAATAAGAGCAATTCCAGTGAGTTCAGAAAGAAATGCTCTGCTGACCTAAGATACTCAGGCACAAAATAGTCTGTGAGATCCAGCAGCAAGTAGAGATGTAAGAAACCTGGCAGTGGCTCTAAGATACCCTGGGAAAAAGGGGATCTGAAGGCTTGCAGGGCTAAAAGCCTACCTGGAGCACGGAAAGGAAGTCTGTGAATGATCTCTGAATCCTACCCAAGGTAATTCTGCTCTCCTAAGATCCGTGGCATTGGGAAATTCAGCCAAGACAATGGTAAATATAATTTTTAAGGCTGATGATAAAGTAAACTGCAAACTCGTTGGTATATCTATATGATGGAGAGAAGAAAAATGGTTAAATTTCAAAGACTTTAAAATTAAACTTTGTTTACAAAAATGTGACTGATCTGATTACAGAAATCCTTATCTTTTCATATACATTTGTCCTAAGTTTTCCATGTAAATTAAATCACAATAATAACTTAAACATATTTTAAAAAAATTCCTTAGACTAAAATGTTTGAAAAAGGAACGATTTCTTCAAAGATACAAGAAAATTATTTTTTTTTTAGAATAAAATTCCCATTGGAAAAAAAAAAAAAAAAGCATTGATTTTCCATTTTTAAAGAGAGAAAAAACCCGGTAAGAAATTCAACTATTCTATGAAATTCCACTGGATAGATGGCTGTATATATGTAGATGTTGAAGCATTTATTTCTTTATACTGCTGCTTTTAGTTTAGTTCAAGTTTTATATTGAATGTTTATACAGGGTTTTAATAACGTTTCTGTTTACCTTGTGTCTTTCTTGACAAATTAACCTTTTTCAACAGTAACTATAAATTACATAATCACATTAGAACATTAATTAATTAAAGATATTAGTAGATGACCTATAATTAATATAAAATAATTACAGAAATTATTGTTAGTTTCGACAATCTGGAGCTGAAACCCGCTTTGAAACGTCTCATGCCAGTATTCCTCAGAGTGATTACTGTCTCTGTTACAGTAAAACATCCCACTGCCACTTTATTTTTGTGTACAGAAGAATAAATTTTTATGCCAGCTATCCCAGTATGTCCAGGCATTGACTTTTGCAAAATGGATGAGGGACATAAATATGAGTAACACATTTTGCACAGGTCACCCAACAGCTCCAAACTATAAAAAAAATAATTCACATTTTCTACAATTTTTTTTTTTTATTGATGTTGTCTGCTGCTCTTTGAATACTCTGTGATTTGTGCTGGCATCTAAGGCTGCATTTTTCCATCCTATCTGGCAGCCTCTGCCACATCCATCTTGGTCCTTTTGGAGCATCTCAAACACAGTAGAACGGAGGGTCTCACTTTGCCTAAGAAATTCAGCTGTAACTTGACAAATTGGTCAAAAGAGTGTTGTAGGGGTAAATCCTGATTTTAAAAAGTGTTCTGTGAGACAGTTAATGACCTACCCTAACTTATTTGACAACTGGGCACGGAATGTAAGAATGCACCAGATGCAGACTTGAGGGGCTGTCTTTAGATCTTGTCTCTGGACACTTTGTATATGTGAAAACTACACCATAAATTGATTAAAATCCATCTTTATTTATTCTTATGGTGGTTTTCTATGTCTTCCTTTGCTATACATCCTTCCCCCCTGAACAAAATGCATAACTCCATATGCAGAATCACAACCTTGCCCTGTGCCTAGAGGCTGACTCTAAATTCTCGCTTCCAGAAACATGGTGAAATCTCCCTAACAAAGAGTAAAGCAGACTTCCAGCTCCAGACTGTGGTCTTCCTTCCTTCCTTAACAAACATCTTTTGAAGGTAAAACTTTCCATCTTAGACTTTCACAAGGGGTAGACTAATTTGCAAATATTTAGCAGGGCTCTGCAGTCCTCTCCAGGGGCACCTTGGGCAGAAATGTCAGCCTGAGAACTGTGGCACTTTCAAGAGAGTAAAACCACAAAGCTCTGATCTGACTATAAATGCTACATTGCATTTCATTATTGGCTTGGCACACGTTATACAAGATGAACACAGACATCTTTATCTGTATGTTTGAATCTCTGTACACACATCTGTCATCAGTGATATTTTTAAGGTTGCTGCCCTGGTTAGATGAAGATAATTACATTTATTTGTGCAGGGATTGCACTAAATATTGGCATGTGCATAAATGGAGGCTGTAGTCAGAAAATAGAACTCATAAAGATTTAGGGGATGGGGTTCAAAGCACACAAATCTAAGCCTTGTTCACGTGCATCTATAAATAGCTGTGTAAGGAACTTGAGGCATCAGTGTCCAGTTCAGATCATGGCCTTATAAAAGCAGCTCCTGTGCAAGAGTCCACTTTACAATTTCCTCTGCTCTAACAACCTCCTTTCATTGCAAACTTAATGAGTGCTTTCAAGTGCATGACAAAAATGAGATGAGAGAGTTTGGGGGACCCTCCTTGTCAGGGAAAACCAACACCTTGAATTAAAGGCATCAACTACTTGAGCTTCTGCAGTCAAAGCTGTGTTTTCAGAATGTAAAACTAATAACATTCATTGAACTACTGAAATACTATAAAGTAAAGGAGAAAAGTCCAGTAAACACAGCCCCTAAAACTGCAAAGAGATGCTTGCTTTTGATCTGCAGGAGCCTCCGCTTCTCTTCCATGCAGGCAGGATCACTCAGCTTAACCTGTGGGTGCTGCCTACAGCAATATTTTAACCATTTGATATTTTTTAAAAACACCCTTGCAATTTCTTTAGAGTCCTATAAATCATTTTCCCCTTTATTATTTTTTTGTGTGTGTTATTAAGCTAAAGAACAATGGGATGTTTTTCCTCCTCTTGCTTTGTCCATAAATTGATTTATGTTACAGTGAATTGTTGAATTACACACCCTTGTGTAAAACATGCTGAACACTAAAGAATAAGTGACTATCTACCACTTGAAGATTAATCTTCTCTTTGTTTGAGTATCTGAGACTACAGGGCACTCACAGCTGGAAAAGAGCGTTCTAGCTACAGGTTTGTGTTTTTAATAGCATATGAAAGCTGTTGTCAGGGGTTTTTTTTGCTGCAGTATTTATTTATCATCATATCACCAGAACAATTCACTGTAATTCTACTGTACATTTCATCCCAAAACCTCAGAGTGCTTTGCAGGCATTAATTATCCCAACCAAATCATGCAACATGTAAATGATACATAGGGATAATTTAACAACTACTAAGAGGAGCTAACTGTGAGGTAGCTCCAGAGAGGTTGTAAATTAGTTGTATGGGCTATCTGAATGAGTTAGGTGTAGCCTGGGAGAGCTGAAAAGTACGTTACCAGCCAAAGCAGCAACGTGTCATTAGCAGGCAGAGCATAATTATGATTTGGCCGAGCTGTAGGATCAAATTATAACACTAAAGTGAGACTCACACTGAGATCAGTAAGAGTCCCGCTTCAGTGCCATGTGTGTGCTGGCATCTTTGTGTTCCCCGTTCACCAGGGATGGTGTTCATTGATGCAGTCTGCAGAGGAAAAGTAATTTTTACCTAGGCAGACCAAATTTGTGACTTTTGGCCCCCAAAAATAAAGGTATAGAGAGGAGTTCTGTTAATTTTATTCTGTTTTTAAAGAAAATGAAAAAAATCCTCATAAATTGCATTTGTAAGGCTTTTCTCAGTCATATCCCAAAGACATTTCCAACAGCACAGGGAATGGCACTGCTCTGCTGGAATATGAGTCACTTAACTCAGCCTGGAAATGCCAGCACTGAGCTGTTATCTGGTGAGCTGTGATGGGATCACACACGAGGCAGAAAGGCTGAATGCTTATAGAAATACAAATATTTCTATCGCACCTATACAGGAACCACAGGAGATGTTTCCAACACGACTAAGCTGCTGGTGTGCTCCTCACCTCCAAGTGGAAGGGGCTCAAAACTTGTCTTTTGAATGCCTTGCAGAGACTTTAATCAAGAAGCAGATCTCATTTTAATCTTGAAAGGAATGCTGATATTTTAAGATTTTAGCAAAGCAGTGGTATTTGGAATATTAATAGTTTAAAAACTATTTGCAATAACAATGTTAATTTTCTTCCTTTCCAGAGGATTTATTAAAAAGTAATTGCCATACTTCCCATCAGCTGCTCACCTCAAAATGTGGCAGTCTCTGACCTCAGTCAGGTGTTGCCATGGGAAAAAGTAAGTTGTCTTAATTGCACATGTTGTCAGTTAAAAACATCAGAGGAAAGAAAAAGACAACTCACAGGCAAAAGCAATGGGCAGGGAATATCTAGATGTGCTTCTAACAAAGGTTGGAATAAATATACAAGTAATGGAAACTATTGCCTGTGTTAAGACCAGCAAGTTCAATTTTTAAACAACCCTGCTAAGGTGAGGTTTAAGGGTGCATCTCCTCGTCTCAGCTACAGCAACTCACTCCTGCTTATTTCAGGGATATGACAAAGGCTTTCACCAGCTGAGGATATGACCCTAATATCACTCAGATGCCACGTGAGTGCTCCATCCCCTGGGATTTGAAGAGGTGTGGAGTGCTAACCTGTACACACGTGTGGGTTTCATAGCAAAGGGTTTGTCAACAGGATTCAAGGTCAATATGTATCAAAACATGAGACCTGGCTAATTCACTTTCATTCATGCACTTGGAGTTAAGCAGCAAAGAAGGGGTTAACCATAAAGTATTTCACCTTGAACCTTGCACTCTCTTTATCTAGCACACCATAATAAAAGATCAAGAGTTCCTGCTTATTATCTTATTTTTCCTCCTTGTTCCACTAGGCTAGGGCCCAGACTAGTTATGGATTAACACTGTGATCAATAGTAAGCTTGCTGTCTCGCTCTCGGCAGGGGAAAATGAACTCAAAATGCAGTCAAACTCTTATTGATCAAGGATATAGGTCTCACTTTCATTACCTCTGTCTCCTGATAACCCACATATAATGTGATGAGTTGCTAATCTCTCTGCTTTTCAATGGACCCTTCACCCCTCCTGTCTGCACAGTAAAGCTTTTATTTTTGCCTCTTCTGTGTAATGCTTGTAGCATTAACTCTCACTCTATTACCATCATGCCTGGTCAATCAAGACTCATAAAAGGACTTTTAAATAGAATTGGCCAAGTGTGTTATGATTTTATTTGGCTATCTCCAAGCAAACAAGTTACCCTTCGATAACAAGCCCTGACAGAAGTGGGTAGTCTGGACTACCCAGACCCATCTCAGAAGAAGATGTTTATGTGGATGCTTGCATTTAAAAAACATCTGCTCTGCCACAGAGAATGTATAGCTTTAATTTCATTCTTCTGCCCATTGTGGATAAAGACTTATTTAATGTCCAACCATCTCACCTGTGGGTACTCATCAAGAAATACTTATTAGTTCCTTTGAATAAAGTTAGTTGGGTGTGCAGAGGCATTTTGTATGGAAAGGTAACATTTCCTCATATCCCCTGGAACAAACAGCTCAGCACCAAAAGGAAGGCAGAAAACCAGTTTATTGCCTGGCCCTGATAGCCAGAGACATGCAGAGCATTTGGTCACTTCTGCAAAGTTTTAATGAACTAAGAAACCACCTTCCAGTTACAATTTTCAAATGAAGACATCTCCTTTTTGAATACAATGATTTGCTGATTAAAAAAAAGAGATTTGTTTTGATTTCTTCATTGAATTTTTAACCCCTAATTATAAAAATATTTCCTTTTGGTACATTCTAAATTTTGTTTATTTATTTCCCATTAATAATAACAATTGTAATGATAAAAGTAATTAAAAAACAAATTCCAATCAGAAGATTGAAAATAAAAAAAAAAAGAAAAATTTCCTAAAATAATAAAATTTGAAGGATTTTGTTCTGATTTGGAGGAAAAGAATGTTTGAAATACCAGAATTCCCTGCAAGATGAGATTCCCAGTGTCAGCAAACCCCACTATCTTGAAAAGAGATAATTTGCTGGTGAGCTAAGTCACTGGATTAAAGTAATCAGAACTGTGTTAGAAGGTGATAATCAGTGTCCCCAAGCAGTGCTTTCCCCAGTTTGTCTCAAACAAGAAGTCTATGTACTTCTGTCAGGTAATTGAACCAGGTCCCCTCGCATGCAGTGTCACAGCAATTCAAACGACAGTTCTCGTAGATCCACTCCTTGCAGATCCTACAAAGTCAGTCATTATTAGCATAATTATTTGTGTGATCTTCAATCAAGGATGTCATCACATTTTCTTAAACATAATATAGATTAAAAATAAGACGTTATTGATTGGTTCTGAAAGAGAAAGGTCTCAAGTTTCACGTGCACTGTTTGCCCTCAGTGGTGGTTTTTCTTTATACATTAGATAACACTCCTAACCTTGCAGCCATTGTGAACGCCGAGTTTCCTTTTGAAGCTTACATCAATCATATAATTAAAACATCTTAGTAGTACTTTCACAATCTAGCCAGATTGCGATCTGTGCTCCCTGGGCCTGTTTCTGAAACTTCAATTCATGTTCTTTCTTTTTTGTGTGTGTGCATGTGTCACGTAATTACCGCTCTTCTTTCTTTCTGCTCCTTCCAGGTACTCTTTGCGGTTGGTCCAAATTTCTTTAGAGTAGCCTTCCTGTTAGCTCTAAGTCTTTCCATTTTATTACAAAGAAAAATTAATTGGGTTCTAATAATGAGGTAGGCATGTGGGGCACTTACCAATGAAATACAATTGTTTGTGCATAATAGAATCTCTATGGTGGCATCTGCTTGAACAGCTAAATCAAAGACCAACCAAAATCGCTGGTTGGAGATAATTATCTTTGCTGTAAAACACGCTCAGATCTATATGGTAAGATAAAAGCTCACCCATGATATCACTAACTGATACCTTTTCTGAGGGAGAGAGGCACTAATGCATTAGTTAAAAAAGCAAAACCACAGACGTCATCTCAGATCAAAATATTCACATGCTCCACCGTTAAGCAGCTGATCTTTCATTTTATCATCTTAATGAAAAGGGGTCTGGGCTTCAAAGGGGGTTGTTGACATTTCATGCTACCCTGACTGCTATGTCTCTTTTTTGTTTCTTCTCAGACACGTCCTCTGACACCAAAAACATTCTCTGCTGAACGCGACATATCATCAATTTGTGTATGAGAGCTGAGGTTTCTTAAAAATTGCTCATTTAAAGGCGTTGGACCTCCCCATATGATTTTCTTTACTGCTTCTGTTCTGCACTGAATAGACACAAACAGAGAATGAAGAAGGCAGATGTGAGGAGGAAAAGATATTTTATAGTGGAAAATATATCTGTGGAAATGATGAAGGTGTCCATCATCAGGAAGAAAAGCAAGCTGAATTTTTGATGTATAAACCTGAGATACAGTTCTGCATGTGTCAAATGGATATGTCAGAAAAAGTGACAGTGGTATTTTTTCACTTTATGACCCAGTCTGATTCTTATCAAAGTCACATCCAGCCCATAAAGATCATGGACATCAGCTACTCGATAGACCTAATAAGGCAGCTTTAATCTCACAGTCTGAAATGCATTTTATCATTGAATACCTAAAGCACACTTTAAAAATGTTGCATATAAAGCAATGTAAGCCCAGGGTATAATTTGATAAGACATGCTAATGCTGGCAAGATCCTCACTATGCAGACAATTTGTTTGTAACAGATAATTTCACAACACAGAGGTTTGGTGGAATAGCTGTGGTGCTAAACCAAAACTGATTAACCTTTAAATACAGAGGATGCTTGAGTTTGGTACCACATTTGTGCTACTTTCCCCACTCAACGCAAGGCCCAAGTTTTACATTTAGTTATGATTCCCTTTCTCCAGAGACATAAACAGGGACAGGCCATCACCATGTGAATTAATGAATCGCTGGCAATAATTACAGTTATAGTTGACAGTCAGACTGTGGTGTTATACTTACTCATCATGGCACTATGAACAATACCTGAGAGGAAGAATTAAATTCTCCAGAAAGGAAAGAATGGGTTAAGAAGCCATATGGAAATTTACACTAGGGATAATTTAAAAGTAACTGCTAAGATTAAAAAAAAAAGTATAATCACAAAATGTCCACCAATTAAGCCTCAAGAAAATATCTTTTTTTTTTTTTTACTTTCCTGTTTCGAGATGCAGAGTTCACCCTAGAGCGCTGAATTTCCATTCATGAGCATAGTACATACATAATTAATGCAATCTGCTGTCTGTTATGACTAGAGATGACAGAAATTTATGTGACAGCTACCAAATATGTATATATTTGGTTGTTGTGTATATGGCTGTTAATAGGTTTGACTGTATCTAGCATTGATAATATGCCACCAATGTGGTGAAGTTAAACCCATCCCACGTCTTCCAGGCCTGGTGTGTGGTAGGGCTATCCAATTTGAATGGCTCCTTTATGTTCTTTTTCAAACCAAACGTTTTTATTTTTGTCAATAAACTGTGTCATTTATTATAGTTAAGAAAACTCATGTTGTTTGAGGTCTTTATCAGAGTTCCTACAAATCAGGTTAATTGGTGATCAACAGAGCTTTTCTGCCTTTAATGAGCCCTGGTAGCCCAAGGCAAGGCCCAGCTCTTGATAAGGGACTTTCCCTTTCCTTATTCAGGACTCTTTGATCACTTTTTTTTAACTGGGAGAACAACCGCCGGGAATGTCATTGTTTTTTAATTGCCTGATTACCAAATGTTGGAGATAAAAGATAGATGTTCTCAATTAATAACATTTACATAGATTAGCATCACTAACAAGCCTCATTAGTAGCTGCTGACTTTTGTTTAGACTGCGTCCCATGTCAGTTGTGCTCTGATAGTGCACTGGTAACTACGTTCTCCATATTAAAATATATTTCTTTCTAACCTCTTTCCATTAATCAGGCTATATATATGACATTTTAAAGCACAAACAGGCTTTCTTTTAAAGTTAAGTCTTATTTCCCAGAGCATTCAGAACAAAATTGGATATATTAGGAGGCTTTGCATCAAAAAAGCCTTACCTTCAGGAACGGGAGTCAGGCCTGAGGTATGTTAATGTATTTAGAATAATAAACAAGCCACTGCAGCCAGTTGCTTGTGCTCCTCTGCAACTTGTTTTGCTGATTTAGTTATTAATTTTGAACTGTCAGATCATTAGCTTTTGCTGTGCCTCAGTCTACTCATCCATGCACTGTTTACAGTGAAACATGCTCTCCTTAAAGGTGCATTGAATGCAAGGGCAGAAAATATACTGGTGGCACACACAACATATTGAACAAATATCTGTAGTGAGAAAATAAATCTCTTTTACACCATTCTGTTGGTGCAAGTGTTATCCTTGAAATCTGACCTCCTCCTGAGGCTGTTCCTCAGCAGAGCACCTCGGTCCTAATGATTAAATCATAGATGTCAAGGTCCTTCAGGTTTGCACTCCTTGGATCTCACCCTGAGATTGGCTTTTCCATCGGCCAACGACATCATGAAGGCTGTTGGGGTGGCAGGAGAAAGCTCCCTCTCCCCTTCAAGCAAACCCTCATCAAGTTGGCTGTACTTTAAACATGCTTGATTTTTGGCAACAAAAATCTATTTGAGAACTTGTGCTTTTCTGCTTCAAGAGCAAAGCAAAGCATATATCATACAAAAGAAAGAAAACAACATGAGAGCTCCGTTAAAAAAAAAAAAAAAGGCTTAACATGTATAGTTTTTCACAAGGGAAGGGAGAATGATATTCTGAGTGAACTGTCAATGAAATCAAGCTAAAAGCTGAACTATATATAGAATGCCAAATACTTTGGGAGTTAGAGACACACTTCTGCATGTCTTTGTGTGTGTGTGTGTGTGTGTGTGTGTGTAGAGAATTAGAGATACAAACAGGTATGGACTTGTGCAGATTAAAAAATGCTTCTATCTATTATTTTGATCAATGGTTCTCTTTTTTTTTTATATATTTTCAACAACTATTGCACTGATACACATAAACCCAATATCTTTTACTCCATCAGCTTGAAAATCTCTAGTGTCATGGCCTTTGCTTCAATGTTGAAGCTGATTTCAGGGTTGCATAAAAAAGTAAGCTCTATAGTTCAGTCAAGCAGCAACAGTAAAGTGCTAAAGCAGAAGCTTCTGTGCTAACAGTGAATGGATTAAATAAATAAATCAATCAATAAAGGATATAATCTTTAAAAAAATCTCTCTTTTCAGTAAAAAACCAAGACATAGAGCCCTCTACCCATAGTCTTTAAGAGAGAAATAGCTTTGTTGACTTCCACTGTGGTGTAAGATATTTCTCCCTTGTCAGCAAAGGATATCAAGATATAAAATCAAACAGAACTCAGGAGGGATAGTGTGTTTTGATTTGTCCAATTTTCAGCCTTTTGGTCTCGTATATTTAACTTTAATATTTTTTAATAAGGGAGAAAATAGTCCTGATCTTTGTTTTATTAATGCTCATGTTTCAAAGGGCAATAAAAGATTGGAGCAGAAAACAAAGACAAGAAAGATACACGACATTCCATTTGTGGGTTTGCAGCATAAGATGACAGAACTGATTGCAGGTATGCACATGTACCTATTTTTTAATTAAGCACCAATTTTAGAGGAAAAAAGGCAGTACCAACATCCCTCGTGTGCACAGTACCACGACTGCTAAGCACCATCATGCAAAGTGTCAGAGCCCTAAGATGACAGATGTGCTCAGAGAGTGAAATTCATCTTTGTTTGTAGGGCCAATGCGGAGCCTGTGAACCACTGAAACCCTGATATGGGGAGGGACACTGCCCACAGACCCACCAGCCCTGGGCTCCTGGGCAGCCTGGGATGGCCACTGCTCCCTACTCCAGCTGGGTTCAAGCTGTTTTCCCAGGGGAACTGCTTTTGTGCCATTATCTGTCTCCTGGACTATCTACTCCATAAATACAAGTTGTCATTCTTTATATTTTAGTTCTTTGTGACCAACAGAAAAAGAAGAAAGTCGAGAGGACGAGAAGTCTAAATAAGCAAACCAGGCCCTTTTCTCTGGGCCTCCCTACTTTTTGAGACCAGGTAATTCCAGCATTCTGGTCCTCCAAATTCTTTGATTCACGCTCAGCCAACCAGAATATTTTTTCTCTTGACAAGGTATAATTTCAATGGAGCTGTGTTTTTTCTCTGTATGATGCACTTCATATTTTTCATGATTTTGCATCCCTCACACAAGACTCTGTCTATTAAAATGATAGCTACTTATGTGGGACAATAAGTGACTATGAGGGAAGGGATTTGTGGAGGCAATTTACAACCTCTAATTCAGCTCCAGGGATGTGCTCCAGCACAGCTACCCTGTGATGGCTGTGCCAGGTAATTTGCTGGAACACTCCACTGAGGCATCAGCCTGTTGATTGCCTGATGTGTAAGAGGCCTCAGACTGGGTCATATTCCACAATTAGTTACAGTAAAAAAAACAGGAATATCTCTCTCAACGTTTGTTTCAATCTATATTAAACGCTTCCACATTGCAAGGGTTAAAACATGTAGAAAGGAGGAAGCTGAAATAGAACACTAAATAAATTAAATCACTGCTTTGGTTGAAACAAAACACTGGAGATTTACCTAAGATCATGTTGTTTGTTGCACTGCAATAAACCTTTACATCTGTCCTTAAGTACTGACGCAAATCCTATTTACATCTTGACCTTCAGATGCAGAAGAAAGAAACCCCAAACAACTATTTATCACCTAGATCTAATTTTGTCCACATTTTCTCCTTAGCTAGTAGAAAAGAAACTGATTTCTAAAAAGAAACAGATGGTTTTAACCATCTTTCCAGTACCAAAATATAAAACTGGTTTAATTAGTGTGCGAGCAGTCATGGCCATGCGCTGCATGTGCAGCTCCCCACAGCATCTTCTCTCCTCCATTGGTGAAGCGCCGCTGAAATCCTCCCGTTCCCATTATTCCCATAAACCTTTAGCCCAGATCTTTGATTATATCTTCTCTGATATAAATCAGAGAAGCTCCACCGAGTTGGATGGAGTTGTGCCAATTTGTGGAAGTTGAGGTTCCGTGCTCATGTCTTAATTTTTTGCTTATTTCCCCTCCACCTCCCCCGCCAAATGTATTAAGAAAAAAAGAGGAATATAGATGGAATTCCAAATGTGGTAGCCTTCATTCATGGTTTGGCCCTTTCCACAAATGCAAATGCACCAGAATGTTTTTTCTTTTCCCCTTAATACTGTTCTCATTTACATATGGACTTTTAAATAAAACAGGAGATTTGCTAATGAAATGATGCAATTAGAAGCATGTTCTCAGAGAAGCTACAGCAAGGAGAACAGCAAAGATGATCAATTAAAAGAAATAGCTTTTGTAATTGTATTTTTCTCACAGTATTTTATCCTTTTCTGGTTTCTATGGAAATTATGATTATTATTTTTTTCACCAAAACAAACTGTTCCAATTTAAACCTCACACCGATTCAGGGCAGCTTAATGGATAAGGCAGCCAGAGCTCATGGCCAGGACCTGGGCTTGAACCAAGTGCAGGTTATAACCTAATTGGCTTCCTCTGCTGAGCTCAGTGTCTCCAGGTTGGGCCATGGAGTGTTGCCAAGGCATTAGGGAAACTTGCAGCAGAGTTGTGTGGCCTGGAGATAGACAACTTCACTTACAAGCTGTGCCTGGCCTGACCCTGATCCTTCCCTTGCACGAATATCCTCTGCCTGCTTAAAAGAAGAAAGAAAATCCACGCTCTGCCCAGATCAAAGCCGTCGTTTCTCTCTGCTTTGCAAGGCATCCGGACGAGGGAAAGGAATGAAAAGATGGTTTTGGTTTGTTTGTTTGGTTTTAATTTGAATAAGGAGCAGAGCTCTGGGAAAAAGTAATGGAAGTTAAATAAAATTGGTGGAAATATAACGTTTATGTAGTGGCTTTGAGGCAATTGGACCCACGTCATCAAAGATTTATGGTTTATAGGAAAGAAATAAAAGGTCTAAGAAGTGGGACAAATCCAGAGCCATCCATTATCCCAGCTGGAGTTTATTCTTATTATTCAAAAATAATCAAAAAGGAAATAATAGAATCATTAAGGTTGGAAAAGACATCTAAGATATCAAAAAAATAACATAAAATAATTAATTAATTCTTCTCCTTAAATTTGCTATAATTGGACTACATCCGTGATGGAACTGGTTTCAATGGAGCATAAAATTTGAGATTCAACAGCAGAAGATTGACACTAAAAAGGTGTCAGCAATGAGGGACCTGCACTAGATATTGTTTTTTCAAGAAATCAGATTTTTAAATTTAGTCCCCTGAAATATCTCTCTTGGTATAGAATAGTTACCCAGTGAGGTCTTTCCATGCTCCTTCATGCAAGGGCTCTCTTTCAAAAATATATTGTTTTTTTGACTCTGTACATTTAAAAAGTAGATTAATCTCTTCAGCAAACTGGTACATAATTTAAGACTGATTATAATTTGGAATTTTTAGACTTTTTTTTTTTCTTAAAGTATCTTTTGAGGCCAATTTTTAATAGAGGCTATGTACTTATGAGTGAATAGGCTGGCATTCAAAAAATACTTCATTTTCTACAGAACAGTAGACTATAACTACAAAACCATCACTTGAAGTTGAAATTTTTAAATTCTATTCTCAAAGTGTGATTTTTAAAAATATTCTGGAGTTTTATATTTGCATGGGAAAAAAAATGTGCAAAAAGCATGTTAGTGATTTATTTTTCCTTATTTTAAACTCTTTTTTTCCCAAATTTCTTTTTGCTCCTTCAGAATTTTTAAGTATTTTCTTGCTCTTAGAAAGTGGCTAGAGGAAAGAGGAAGATATAGTTTAGTCAGAATCTATTTCTTTCCGAACTGAGGGAATATTGTAGTTTATAGAGTAGAAAAACAGAAGTGAATAAGAAAGTAACAAAGTAAAGCCTCTGTCCTTTCAAATAAACAACACCAAACCCACCAAGTAAAAACAGAAAAAAATGCCAAACCACAAATCATGTTGTTTCAGATGCTCTAAAAAGAAAACAAATGTCAAAAAGGGGAGGAGACCTTTTCTTTGGTATTTTTACAGTAATAAGTTGCAGGACTTGAACTAGGGTGACAAATATTTTGAGGAAAAAAAAGCCAAATTACACTATGAACAGGGGTCTCATTTTGCATTTTTCCTAAATACTTTTTCACTCCCCTCCAGCATTCTCTTCTTGCAACTCTTTTGCTTTGTACTGCTTCTAATGGCAGTGATGTTCAGTTTTACAGGGTCAGGTGTGCCCCAGTTTAACCAGTTTATACTGGGACACGGAGTACAACGCCACCATTTCATGCCCTGGGGCAGCCACCATCACAGAGCATGTCCCGTGAGAGCATTGGGACAGGTGACGTGGAGATGGAGCTCCTGGTAATTCACCCAGTTGTCATCCCAAAGATTGGCATAGTTGGACACCAGTCACAGTAATAGTTTTTGGCAGCCTCAGCATCACGTGGAAGTCGTATCTGCTAGATCTCAGCCCTGACCTCTGCACCAGCTGAGAGGTGAGTTAGACTCCCCTAAATCCCTGTTTTTCCCAGCAACTGAAAAGGAGGAAAATTCTCAGTGAGTGAGGAATGCCTGCCATGGCTCTGTTCTGTACAAATCCTCCTGGAAGACACCAACAGGACACTTCAAATCAAAACCTAACAGGCAGCGGGTGCCTCTTACAGTCTTTAATCCCATTATCAGCCAGGTTTGGCATCTCAGCCCTGTGCCCTTGGCACGGGCACGCCGTGACAGCACTGCCAGGTGCACATGCCACGGGCTAAGAGTCATCTGTCATCCACTCCCCTGGAATCAGACAGAAATTATCTTTTGTTACATTTGGAATCTGTCATTTGTTAAAATCAGTCACACTTCCAGGCTGGGAATTTTCTGAGTTCTGTTAGGAATATTTTTTTGAGTAATTTTGCATCATTTACAATTTCTGATGCATTCAAATGCTACATTAGGTCCCCAGAGCAAAACCTCTCTGTCAATACACCTCATCTGACAGCAATCGTGGAAGGGAGCTTTAAAACTCAAGCACTACTTCTGAATGCTGGAAAAAGCTGCCCAAGCGATAAGAAAAGAGGAGATAACTGGTAGTTCTCTTAAAAGTGCTTCATGTCACCCTGAGAATCTCTTGAATATTTTATAAAAGAAAGAAAAACCATGGCATGAATCAATTCAAATTAAATACCATAGAAAGCATTTTCTAGATAAATCAGAATGCCTCTTATATAAATTTGAACACCTCAAACCAATTTTTCCATTGTGTGTTTTTCACCATATGAGTGGCTATAAAATGCTCCATGGATACTCCTGTCATCTTTCCCTATCACATTGCAAATATATTTATACCTGAGACTTAGTGCCTTTTCCTATAATGAAAATAAATAGCGAATGTTCTTTTCAATTCACCACGTTATGTGTTTTAGAAACTTCCAGAAATAAGTCAGAACAGCAATATTTATATAGTTAGGCCTGGCATATTTGTGTATATTAGGTAAACATGGTTATTTGGAACCAAGCTGTGCCTGTATGGTTTCTTCATGCTGTTTTGTTGTCTAGAGGCACAACGAGGCCAATTTTTTAGAAGAAAAATGTGCCATATAATTGCCACTTTGTGATGCATTCAGCTAAAATTATGGAAAAAAAAGAATCTCGGTTCCCCCTTTGATGCATTGTGCTGTTGTTCCACTCTAGCTTTTACCAGCTTCCCAATGCAACTGTCCTGTTCAGTAGGAGAAAATACCTGAATTACATACACAAGTGCACGCACATACACACACAAGCATACTGATAAGGTTTGTCTAACCCCTGACTTGAGCACACAGCTCAAAAATTGCCATAGAGAATAGGATATATTTGTTTGAAGGGGAAGAAAAGCAACACTGTTAAGAAAGGTGCGGGCTGACGCGGTAAATAAAAGCAACACAAGTGAAGACACAGTTGGAGCAGGAAATAGTTGGGAGATGTGATTCAGCACTCAGGCTGGGAGATTATGTTTAACATGAAGAATGGGAAATGTAAGGCAGTTGCTCCTGCTGTATATCCATTCTAATATGGCAAATGGAAAAATGAGGCACCAAGCTCCTTTTGAGAGCAATTTGAGGCCAGTGCCACAAAAAGAAAAGCCGTGTAGCCTCAAGCTTTCCACAGCACCATTAGAACTGCAGGAAAACCAAAGGACTCTGTCACTGGTGCAGTAAATCACTCAACACATCCACCCAATGCTCTGTGGCACCGGGATGATATTTTAAAAGGGTGCAATTACGTTTTCTGTAAGACAAAGATGGCCCTCTGGAAAACACCGAGCATGGCTTTTGTTTGACGCTGTCACAACAGAAAGGCAACAGCAAGTACCTCTCCCCTCTGCCCCTGGACACTTTATTTATGCAAGGAGAAAATAGGAGCAGTGTTTGGATATTTATGTTTAACATCAAAGAAAATTCAGGTTCAGGCCAGCAGACAGGAAAAAATTGCTGAAAATCTGTTTGTCATGGGGAGGTTATCTCTGCAGTGCTGCCCAAAGCAGGAGACATCGTGTTACCTGTGATGTGATTGCCATCAGAGTGAAGGGATGGAGGTACCTTGGCTATGCTGCTATTTCTGCAAAAACACTTGGTGCATTTGTGGTGGTTTTGCTTCCCTCTTTTTCTGGCTTCTTCACCATTTTCCCTTGCAGATCATGGCTGGGAAATGCCTTCAGTGTATCCACAGTCTTCCCAAAAATGGCACCGGAGTTCCAGTACCTGCATTGCATTCCAGCAGGATGGTCCCATATCTGTGGACTAAAAATTGAGAAACTGTATGTAAACATGGAATTTAAATGCCATTTTGTTTCTTCCTAATTTGGGATGAAAATGCAAATTTCAAATCTCAAAAAAAATTGATTCCTTGCAAATATTTACCTTTGAAGGCATCAACGTAACTGTCTTACAACAAACGCTGAAACAAAAGTTTCTGTGTTGAAAGCATCATCTGAATGTTTTCTGGTTTAGAACAGAATATCCTTTTATTTTAATATATTTGAAAATTCCTGGTTGAAAATGTAACATTTTTCTTTCCTAATTATTGAAAATTTTAATGCAGATATATTGATATGGCATCATCTTGTTAAAGTGCTACAGGAAAAAAAAATCTCTGCATGTGGCATCATATGCCAGAGGATATGTAGTTTAAAACCAAAATATTAACATTTAATCAGAATGATGAAGTCAAAGTGAAACAGGAAAATCTGACAGATGATACATAAATAAGAATAAAATGAAGTACGATTGCATTTTATAACCAGTCATGAGCACTATAGATAGAGCTGGTGAAACTTACAAGCTGGTTCAGCTGAAATGAAATTACATTCTTTGCATAATTTTTTTCTGAAATTGTGCAGGAAGTAATATGAATTTAATTTCATATCAAAATGAAATTCCCCTGAGTGCAGAATCCTGCTCAAAGCACATACTCATCTCTTGTCATGAAACATGAAGACATGAAAGACCATTGGACTAGTTTCAACAACTGAAATTTTTTCCTGATGGCTGGACTCTGACCACAAAGAAATGTATCAATGCACATTTGTAATGGAAGAACCATTCTTTAATAAACAGTTTATTTTGTTTTTCTTCTCTAATTACCTGCAATTTTCCAAATGCATGAAATGAGAACAACTTCCACTCCTTGCCATTGGAGAGGAGTAGCCATGTCTTAATTTTGTAGGGAGAATGGCTTGAGCTGTGTGCCAGTAATTTCACAACCCACTTTATATCAGCCACATGAAGGAAAACTTATCCTTAAATTATTTTTCATATTTGAAGAGACAAGGTTTAAGATACTCCTTGTTCACAGGTGGTCAGTTCAAGGACTCATTAAAAGTTATATGAGTTTCCTATTGATAAATATGTGGGAATTATAGTCAAACTGTCTTAAGAAGTCACAGCCCTTAAAGAACATGTGCAGCATTAAGGGAAATAACAAATTATTATTTAATGAGATGACTAGTCTTGCTATTGTTGCTTTATTTTCAAGCAACACTGAAATGGGCTCCCTGGTGTTTGTAGTTTCTGGCTATCCTTTTTTTCCTCCTCATTATTAATTCCTTTTTCTCCATGCTAATCAGCCAAAGCACTGTGTGTTTGGAAGACTGATTTTTATACTCCATTCCCTTTGGATTTAAGGGTTACTTGTCAGCCTAGCCAAAAACTTCAGCAATAGGTAAAGCCAAGGGCACTCCTCGTGACCACGGCGACACCGCTCACGCACAGAGTTTATGCGGCCGCCACACCTCCAGGTCAGAGCTCACCGAGGATTTCCATAAATCCAATGGGTAATGTGCCAAATAAGATTAGGAAAGACTTCACATTATTGTACAATCCAATGAAAATATCATCTGCTAAGCTCCTTCTGGTGGCGATGGGGAGGAGGTGGCTAATATTAGCAGGTGTTTGTCTCAGAGGCAAAGAGGAGGCAGGAACACCTGCTCGTGCCCGTGCACAAGGTGGGAGCAGCCATCGTGACTTCACCTGTGGCAAAGCCTTCAGTAAAAATGCAGTTTTTGAGAGCTGAAACTCTGACCACTGCCATGTTGTGTCAAATTGTTTTCTCTACCTTTTACTACATTATGTTTAATCTCACCCTGTTCCGTATTCCCAATTGTATCTCTATTCAAAATTATTTTTAAATTTATCTAGCTGCACTTTTATATGCTACCTAATTCCTGACGCTGTATTTTCACATGTTGCATTAATAAATGGAGCAGGTGGATTTTTGCATCTGATCTGCGCCTGTTTTATCTATACACATATTTTTCTTTCAAACCTTGACCTGAAAGAAAGCAAGAAGGAAGAGTCATCTGGCAATTAGGCAATAATAATTCAATATGTTTGTATTTGAGAATAAAGGAAAATGATTTTTTTTTTGTTCCATGAGGCAATAGCAGAGGGAGCCTCAAAGAGGCAAGTGCATTTGCATTCTGTATTTGTCTTCTTCATAAATGTGGTTAACTAATTGCCTCTCCTTTCATCAGTTATCAATCCTTTGTTCCTGAACACAAGAAGAATCAGATTCTGATGCCATCACTGAACTTGATGAGCTCCTGACTCCATTAGTTATCCTCTTGAACTCAGTGGTCCAGATTCTCAAATGGTATAAATCAGCATAACCCATCCCATAATCAAAAAACCTGACCTATGGAGATAATCTGGGGAATAAAGTCCTTTATGATGAGAGCAACAAAATCAGAATCATAATGTTCTAAAATTTTATGAAAAATCCTTATCCATAGAACCTGAAGAAAGTAAAGTGCGAATAAATAAATTTGGAAAAATTAGTTGTGTTATTCTTAGTTAACATGGTTTGACGGAACATGATCTGCAGTTCTGCTCCGGCGAAAAATGAATATATAACATGTATAATATGCTGACACTTATGCATTTAACCTGTTTAAAGACTGTCCATTTTTTTCAATACAGCCATTATTTATAACTGTTGGATACCTGTGAATAATCCTAAATGTTACTCAGGATCTGAAAATCGTGAATGTTGCATTCTGGGACCCCTGGAACTGAGATGCATGGCAGATGCAAATAAATGATACTATTACAGCAGCCTCTCTAGATGGACTTTATCTTTATAAACTGCTGTGTTTGCATAAAAATGAGTTTTGCTTCACTGCAGCACAAACCTGACTTCAGGCTGCCCACTGGCTGGTAGCTTGTAACTGTACCAGGAGTACAGCTGTAGTAATGTTCACAAAAAGTTGAATGAAGCAGGCTGAGTACAAGATCCTGCCTAGAAGTGACCAAAATGTTGGAGTCACAATAAAGGAACAGTGCCCAAGCCTTAATCCTCTGATGTTGACATGGAGGAATGATGAATTTCCACAGTTGGTGCGCAAAAGTGATGTCCCCAACCACGGCCTTGGCAATCACTCAGACCTCAGAGCAAATTAATGCAGTCTACAGCTGTTTTAAATTTTGCCAAATCAAAAAACATGAGGGAAAAAAAAAAAAGCATGTATCCCATTTCTGGCAGGATTCTCATTTGCTTGTTCTCCTTCTGGCTCACTGCCATTTGCCTTCCAGTGACTCTTACAACAAGGAGGCATGGAAAACATCTCTCATCTCCACTTCTCCCAGACCTTTAGTAGCACAGTGGCTGGGAGAGACATGCAGAAAGGGAGAGATTGGATTTTAGTCTCTGCAGGCTCAGGAAGAAACAGACTTCAGATTTCCCTTTGGAAGCCTCCAGAAAATGGCTGCTGTCCCCAGGGCCATGGTCTGTGGTCTGTGGTCTGTGGTCTTCAGCTTGGATGGAGGGTGTGGAGCTGCTCGGCCAGCACAAAGACACCGTGGCACTCACGCGAGTCACAGTCACGTGTCCCTGCGCTTGGGAATCTGTCTCCTCGAGTTTTAAACTGCAGAGCAGATACTACACAATTCAACTTTGTTGACTACTCTAGAAACACAGTTAATCCACTACTGAGTGTTTGTAAAAGACCAACCTGGTGTATGGTGAGGAAATGCTACAGAAATAGAG
The DNA here is from genome assembly GCF_031753505.1 of Anomalospiza imberbis. Classification (NCBI taxonomy): domain Eukaryota; kingdom Metazoa; phylum Chordata; class Aves; order Passeriformes; family Viduidae; genus Anomalospiza; species Anomalospiza imberbis. Next base: position 4,655,348 of record NC_089693.1, on the reverse strand, counting down.
TTCTGCTCTTTTGAGCTACTTTCAAAAGGGCCATCCTATCAGTGAAAGTGGGAAAGGTCTGCCAAGGTAACACATCCCACATCAGCCAGAGATGGAGATTCATGAGACACAGGATGAACTTTATAAAACACTTTTAATCTTTGGCCTTTAAGCAGCATAGCCAACAACAGGTTCACATCAGGGTAGTGGCATTAGCCAAGACAAGTTTACAAATCCCTCAGTGCGCTTCCGTCATCCTGAGCTTGAGATATCTGTCAGTCCATAGCAGATGCTGCTGTTGCTGTGCATGTGTCATGTTACTGAAACCCCTAGATAATGATTACGACCGATTATACAAGATGCCATGTTCCTTAATCATATCACTTACATTTCTGCTGAACGGCAGTGACAAGGTTTTGAAAGGAGAAGATCACAGCTGTCCAACAAAAAAAAAAAAAAAATCAGATAAACCACACTGTATTTGCAGACAGAAGATTATGCTAACCTGAAAAGTAGCTTTAGTGCTGTTGATATTTGCACTCTCCCTAACTGAGCTGAACCCTCATTCATCCTCTCTGTTTGGCACCATGTCTGAAATGGAGGCGATTGATGCATGAGCAGGTATATTTTGGATTTTTTTTTAATGTGTGTGTTATTTACAATTTTCTTTTCTCCTAGTGAGCATTTGAGTGGCTATTTACTTTCTTCTATATTTCCCCCCCGCCTTCCCTCACCAAGATTGCAGGTCTCAGAGTATCAGGCACTGAATACCAGTCCCAAAGCAGACAGCTGGAGTGAGAAAATCCCCTCCTTGCCCTAGAGGTAACCCCAGCTCTAAGCTGAAGACATTCCTCTCCTTCATATGCTGGCTCATTTTGGAGTCTTGCTTGTGCAGAGGCTGCCAACTGTCCTGAATTAAATGCAGTGCATTTTGATATGAGTAAGTGCCTACTAATGACTGAGCAAAACCAGTGTACTCATCTAAGCAAGGGTTCAAGCAGGGCTCCAGGAACGAGAAGCCGTGTGCCCTGCTAACAAAGCTATCTAGTTCAGCGCACAGTCTCAACTATGCAAAAGAAAGAACCTTCTACATTTAAGCAGTTTTAATGCAGTTCTACAGCACTTAGAGTTTTTGGTGAAAAAGTCAGATGTAATTACTGCTTGACACAAAGGGATTTTTTTTTCCTAGCTCTGCTGATGTTCTAGTCTAAATAATTAAAAGTATAATTTAAAACTTAAATTGATCGTTTCAATAGACCTGATCCTGTCCTCAGAGGGAGCCTCTTGTGTCATAGTTAAACTGTTGATCAGCCCAGTGTCACTGTTTCTCCTTCATCAGAACATGTACTATCAGATCTATAATTCTTTCTTCCTTATGATGGCAGAGCTCCAACATGGGTGTAGTTTGACCCAGGTTAAGCAGATTTAGTCAAATGCATAAATTGTTCACATTCTGTCATGTGAAGGATGTAGGCCTTGAGCCAATGTTGGGAATAGATAGCTCACCCAATGAAGAAAGTAATGTGTTTGCTAATTTTCACATATCTGTACATTACTCGCTTTGACTCCTAATTGTCCAAAGGAGCTATAAGGTCTAAAACAATGTCTTTGATTTTTAGAAGGGCTTCGATGACTGTTTGTTCTGACATTAACATTCCTTGGAAGCAAATTTCCAGGCTGTACAACTCTCTGAAAGTGAGCTTTCCATCCCCTTTTGGTTTTCCTGGCCCATTTCCACCAATAAAATCACATGAAGAGTAAACCCATAAGCCAACTAGTAAGCTACAAGATTTTCATGGTATAAATCACAGACCTAACAGGATGTCAATGCCCTATAGAGCAGGTCCATTCCTCTGGATTTCTTGCACCATAATATAGAATCTGTGTGTTTTCAGTGCATTCCTTTGGTGGAATTGTGCAGTCAGAGATATCCTCCAACACATGACCTATATTTTCACACTAATGTTCATGAATGTAAAAGGAAATTATATTTATCCACATGGCATAACTTTGAGAAAACAATACTGAGCCATGAAAGCATAATTTATTTGTGCCTTAAACTACAAGTTTAAACTATTATATGTTATACTTTTAGTTTGATGAGTTTCATTCTCCAGCATTTTCGTTTTATAGAGGTTACTAAGGAAACTTCTTGACCAAATGTCCAAGTCATAATGCAAACATCTATAAAAAAAACTGTGTTTAACCTGTGATAATGATTGAACTTGTTGATCTTGGAGGTCTTTCCAAACCCAAAGAATTCTACGATTCTATAAGCATTAAAACATTCCCTCTTAAAAACTGTGTTCCATATTATGAAGATTTGCTCATTCCCCCTCATCTCTGGATACTGGACTTCACTAAAAATCAGGAAAATGTATCTACATTAAGATATATAGCCCTGTAATTGCTCTTAAAGAGGTGAGTTAAACCCTCCTAAATAAGGGAAGCTGCTTGCCTATGGTTTTCCTAAACCTCCTAAGATGACATCTACAGCCCATATGTGACCACATGTGGTATAAATAAAATGGAAGTTTAAAAGAGAAAAGAGATAAACATATAATTAAAACCAGCATAGCAAACACTTGTGCTCATTCATTTTAATGACTGCATGCTGCAGTTTACAGAGCAGTTGCAGACCCAGGCCATAATAACTGGGTTGACCACATGCCATAAAATACATCAGTGTAGGCTGGGTCCAAATTATCCAACACTTGTAATAAATCCATCCCATTAACTGGATAAATATGCACAAGCAACAGCTCTGGAGATAATGCTGGGAAGTGGCCTGTTTGTTATTTAGCAGCAATGCCAGCTCACAGGACCTGACAAATAGCAGTGCTATTGCATTTTATTACGAAACAAACAAACAAAAAAGATCAATTTAGCTTTTAAGATCTCATAACTATGTCCCTCCTTCCGTTATCTGTAACTGAAACTGAAAAAAGAGATTGTGGCCTTGAAAGCTTCAGTTCTGATTAATTTTTTGTAAGCCTAATAAAAGGCATCAGTCACACCATGTATTTGTGAAAATGAAATCTTCATATATTGAAGGTCAATTTTAGTTGAACTAATATAATCAGTAAAAGTCAAGGTTCCTTTACCATTAAAATTGTCCATGCTCTGAGTCTTTTGATATTCCGTGCTTAACCTTGAATCATGCTGTGTGTGTTGCATGCAGGGAGGATGGTGAATTCAAGTTATAGTATAATGACTGAGTCATCCTGGCCTTGATTTTCAGCTGGGCAAAGCAGATATCCAACAAACACAAGACTTCTTTAAAATTATTTTGAAATTAATACACCCTTGAAGCACTTCCTCTCACTTCAGAATAAGCAGCAGGTCACCCAAAGTCTACAAACATCTCTTTGCTACAGTTTTATGAAATATTTAATATCATTCCTGAATATATTTCGGGAAGTTGAAAGATGGTTTCATATAACTAGAGCAAGTATTGATATTGAGAAATGCTTTGAGGTTTGCACAGAAGAAATCACACAATAATCCTGATGGGAAGGTGTAGCCAGGTGGGAGTTGGTCTCATCTCCCAAGTAAGAACTGAGAGGACAAGAGGAAATGGTCTCAAGTTGCACCAGGGATGTTTAAGTTGGATATTAGGAAAAATTTCTTCCCTGAAAGAGTTAAGCACTGGAACAGGCTGCCCAGGGAAGTGGTGGGATCACCATCCCTGGAAGCATTTGATTGGTTCCAAAACTTTTCCCTCTCTCTACCTCTTCCCTTCTCAGTACAACCATAAAATAGGAACCTGATAATTTTCACTGAGGAATGAAAAGGCAAATCAGTGTGATACTGCCAGCCCCAGATCAGGGCAGGGTCAGGCTGGATGTGAAGGACATTGACCTGAGAGCACTGGCAGGGCAGAGATCATCACAAGCATGAGTGCCATCTGATTTTAAAAACAGAACTCTAATTAAAGAACACATTCAAATCACTTGGCTCAGAGATGTGTTAAAAGCATCACACACAAAACTGCCAAAAGTAAGAAGCAGGGCAGGTTTTAAGCAGTGCCACGCTGCTCACTCCAGTGGAATAAGTTCTGATTTTGATCTGTGTAAATGGGATTAGACCAAGACCTGAGCCTTATCTCTCAGGAACTGGATATATGGAGATGACATAAATATATCTATTTTTGGTTTTGAAAGAAATCCTACATCAAGAGAGAGTTTGAGGGATTTATGTGCTGAAAGACCTAGAGAAAAGGTGTACAATGGGAAGTGAAAACTAGAGATAGGGATGTACAGGGTGAAGTGGTCATTCTATTAATGATGGCTCTGTTATAGCAAAAATAATTTTTAACCTGATTCCTTAATTTGTTTTTTCTTTCCCAAAAGCCATTCCTGTTCCTTCTGAGTAAATGATTAACTAGAAGCAAAGGATATGTTGATTTTAGTATTGATTATCCACTTCTAAATTTTAACTTTCTTTTCAAAGTGTCAAGTTTAATGGAAGGTCAGAAGAATACTTAATGACAAACCCCAAGCCATCAAAGACAAGTTTCTGACGCAGAACTGAGAGTTAATCAGAAAACAACTCTTTGAAAACCTTTTCAAACTGGCTCAAACTTATTATTATTATTTGTTTTTCTTCCCCCAGGATATCTACACTGAAGAAGAGGCAGTGTCAGCAGTCTATAAATAGCTCAGGACAGTATAAACTTTTGAACTGTGAAATCTGGGGAATGTAATCTTCCTGCTAAACAGAGGCTTACAGCAGATATTTAATGCTCTGATAGGAATGTCACCAGTGTTTGAGCTATGAGAGGAAGGGAAATTCTGAATTATTGTTAGCACTGTGCACTGGTGTGGTAGTTCAGGTTGGTTTGGAATCCCTTGTACCAGCTGAATAAGTTTGTTTTTATGGGTGCAAATTTGTGCATAAACATACTGCAGCCCAACAACAGCATTACCTTTGCCTTTGGATCTAGAACAATTAATTTAGTAGACATTTAGGTATTATAACATACTCCTTAAGCAACACATCTGTTCGAATAAAGAGCCTGTATTGCTGTTTTCATCGCTTTTTGTGGAGCAGTGCTGATTTCCATCAGCTGAGAGTTTGTCCAACGGGAAGTACCACTGGTAAAAGCTCACAGCAATTTCCCTGGTGCTCTAGAGCTCCTGCCTGTCACACTTGGAGCAGATGCAGGACAGTGCCACCTTTTGCACAAGAGGAGGCTGAAAAGCAAAATCACTTCCCAATACGACTATCATGCTATAAATTAACGTCCCTGTCATGGCTAATTCCACAGAGCACTTGTGCTGTATGGAGAAGCTGCTTTTCAATGACATGGACACTGTGGGAAGGAGAAATGACCCCACACTGGGGTTTGGGTGTGCAAAAATTGAAAAGGGATGTGTAATGCCTTTTATTTTTTCCCCCTTTGGTAGTACCTGTGTGTTTTTGGAGAGAAGTGTTTTTTCAAGCAGCCACCAAGGGATGAACTGGACTATAAACACATAGACCTTTTGACTCCAGGAGATGGGAGCATCCACAGAAAGATGATGCAGTGTGGTGGACATCTCCCCTCTGTGGGGCCAACACCAATTGGGAACAGCCCCTTCCTGCTCCCACAGCTGCAATGTGGGTGGGAGGTGCAGGGTTTTAGCTGAGACCCCACCCTGGCCTACCATAAAGGAGGTGAAATGAGTTCCAGGAGGGTTTGGCTGCTGGAGGTGAGGGTTATGGTGCTCCCTCTGAGTGTGGACATCTGTGGGGTTGCAGCAGGATCCTTTTGGGGCTGGGCTGCTCACTTCTCCCAGAAGTCTCCAAAAGGAGGAACTATGAACAGATAGAGCAGACCTTCCTGCAAGGCCTGGTTCCCGCCATGGAGAGATGCACCAATCGTGTGAGTAACCCAGAGTCTACAAAGACTTTTTGAACCTCTTGGTTGTGTGAGGGGCTGAATGTGCCGGGGTTGTTGCTGGGCTGGGGGCTCTGGGCAGGGCAGGCTGGAGGTGCTGAATGCTTTCCCAAAGCCAGCAGCAGCTCTGGGTGCTCCTACCCTTGAGGTATTCATTTTTGGTTGTGCAAAGTGCTTTAGTGAGCAGTGCTGGGGGCTTAAAGCTGGCACCCAGTTGTTGGAGACAGGGTTGTTGGTGGCCCTGGTGGGGCAGAGACGACAACCTTTGTGTTTTCAAGCTGAACATTTATTTGTCTTCTTAGACAAGTCTTCGGGTTGTGTTTCCTGTTTGGCCTGATGTTGTGGACATGGTGGTGTCTGTGGTGGCCCTGTGACTCTGAGTTGTGTGGCTCACCCTGCCAGGGCAGGCATCTGCCACCCACACAGCTTGTGGCCATCGTGTTCATAAGGGCCTCAGGAAAAGGTTTTTTTGGGGAAGATGATCAAGTTCTCCCTTTGCCTTTGTAAACTGAAGCTCTGTGATGAAGGGCAGAGTGAGTAAGGACCTCCACTCGTTAGTGGGCCAGGCAGGGATTTCTGTCTGGTAAAATGGTGTCCTTTGGGTGCTGGGTTTCCTTGGTGGGCTACAAATAGAAAACAAGGCAAATGTGACACAATCATGCCTAAACTTCAGCTTTGGAAATCAGTAATGGCTCTGCAGACCTCTGAAATGTGGTCCTAAGAAGTGAACGCTGATCTCCCCAGTGAATTTGCCCTGCAAATTGCTAGAGACGGGGTTTCACTTACTTTACTTCTGTAGCTGTATTGATTTTTTTGCTATCTTTCTTTTTAAACCTGAAGGAAAAATTCAAATAAAACCTAATGATGTCTCTCTATTTCTGAGCAGTTTTGGAAATTGCAAAGCAATCAATATTAAGTACACTTTACACCAATTTAGAGCCTTATTCTGTTCAGACATGTGCTTTACAGAGCTCTGATTTTTGAGTAATTTGGGCTGAAAAGTAGGGTAATGTGGATTTTCTAATTAGCTTGTGTTAAGTCAGTGTTCTTCCACCTGAATATTTTTAATAGCTTGGTTTTTAAAAGCATGTGTGTATATATCCAAAGTAGGCGAATAAAAAGGAAGATAATCTTTTCAGAAGGATGAAAGACAAGTGGATTAATGCAGAGTTTGAGATTTTGTGAGAAATTCAGGCACACAGGCTGCTGCTGCAACGAGAGCTTCTACTTGTGAAACTGTCACTTGTTAATTAAGTTAATGTCTACAGCGCTCTGAAAATGTAAAGCAGTATGTAAGTGCTAAGTATTATTATTAATGATGCCAATTTTGACAGGTTTACTGGAATAGGCTTTGCAGTACAATATAAGCTAATGTTCTAATGCTTTACTCATTTACAAAGAGACTGTTAAAAATAAGTAAGTGGGACTAGAAGGCCAGCAAAGGCCAGCGGAATAGATGGAGTCCATCATTTGGTGTTCTCCCCAAGTCCTGCCTGTGAATGAGGTCAAAGATAACATGGGGCCGTCTCTCCATCTTGTAAAACTCTTGGGGGAAAACCTCAGGTGTGTGATGATGGGCTGCACCAGATTATGGTGGCTTCCAGTTGTCCTTTTAGGATGTGTGCTGGCCCTTGGAAGCTGTAACACAGGGTTTTTTATCCATATGGCCTCTGTGTCCTGCCTGTCACCTAAAGACTTGTTCCTGTCACAAGCTGAAAAGGGGGAATGGAGGAAGGTGTCAGCCCTGTGTTCCCTAAGACTGCTTGCTCCTCTAAGGGAAATCCCCACTGGCCAATTAATTTGGTTTGTGGCCCCTGCCTCCCTTGCCCCAAGCTGCAGAAGGAAACATTTCTGCTGCTAGCTGTATTGGTATTAGTGCCTGAATAGATGCAGAGAGCTTGTCAGTAATATATATATGTAAAAGCACATATTAAAAGAAGTGACTAAATTACCTTTCACACTGCATGGAGATGTAGTAGTTTCCATGTCATTTGGATATGGAAGCACAGCTGCACATAGGTATCTGACCCAGTAAATGGAATAGTTTCCTAAATGTCTTTGGTGTGTTTCCTTTCATGCTTTTTCTCTGAGTAAAGCTATCAAATGTGCCCTGTGAAAGGGACAGCCTAATCATCAGATGTTTTAGATGCTCTTTCATTTATTTTTTTTCATTACCAGGCTAAATTCTCTCCTGTCTGTAATGGCCTCCAAGTGAAGAAAACATTTAAGTCGTACAGGAGTTGTATACTCATGTATCCAGGTCATATAGAAATTAGAACTCAGTGTTTTCCTGCAGGTGTGTCTTTCTGTGTGTTCCATTCAACCTTACACTAGTTTCCCCACATGTCCAGTCCAGTGGATGTTCTATTGGCACAGTCAGGGTGGTCTGTTTGGCTTAATTGCTGCAGGAGAAATCGATGGATTCTCTTGCAGCTGGGCTGAGTTCTGCTAATATGTCAAGAGTGCACGTGCACACACACCTACACTCAACAGTTCCAGCCATGTGAGACCAGCACTCCAGTACCTAATTAAATTCATTTACTGGCTGGCAGACACTCCACCTTTCAGTGCCATGTGGATCCTGGTTGCTGGAAGAACTTCAGGGCCAGTTGTTTTGTTGTGTGTTAGAGACTGATTTGTCGTGTCCTCATTTAATATGAACTTTGGTATTGTGCTGCATTAGTCAAACAGTGCAGGCAGTATTGGAAGAGGGATGATATGGTTACTTTGGGGGCTTGACAACTTATTTCTTCAAAATGGACTCTAATAAAACTATTTTCTTGCCTCTTGCTATGTTAGTGTTGGGCCTGACCAGAGGCTGCTGGAAACCAGCCAGGACTCTGTCTTTATGCATCCAGAAAAGTGAGAAGTTGTATTTTTTTCTTTTTAATGTTGGTCACTGATGAAGTTTTATGAGAATATTGCACTCTTCACAAGATGGATCAGTGATATGAGTAGAAATGGCTGTCTAGAATCAATGCTTTGATCTGTCAAAGTATCTAGAAAATAAGTCCTCCTCTGCAGGCAGGTAACAAGGAATGCCTTGGGTGGAAAGGCCTATCAGTTCATCCCATTTTCTTCCCATCAACCACCTGTCAGGTGTTAATCACTGGGTAGTCTTGAAGTCTTCTGAGGGCAGCTTTGAACTGCTGCTGCTTGGGCCACAAAGAGGGGTTTCTGCCTTGGCCTCCTTGGACTGGCTCAGCTCTTGATACCCAGGTGTCTCCTGAGCCAGTCGGTTTCCTAATCACAGAATTGCAGTGCTGGGGTTTGCAAACTAGGTAGGTTCACACTATCCAGACTCTGTAGCCTATTCCCCACGCATAAAAGAAAGCAAAGCAACACAACAGAAATAAAAGAACAGACTCCAGCAGTTGCTGCCTTTTTAATATGGAAGGAGAGGTTTGAAAATCTAGGGTCGATGACTGGTTGTTGATCCTGGAACTATATTAAATATCAGTTGTATTGAGATCTGAGTCTTTTAAGACACAACCTTAAAAATTATAACCTTAAAAATGTAACAAGGGCAAGCTTCTTGCCCTTTTCTAAAGTGCCGTAATAGGCAGTAATTCTAAAGCAGGTATATGGGTATCTGCTTTGGATGCTCTAGTTACAGAACAAGGTGCAGGTAGTACATCAACCCTGTCATGAAAGCACAATAGTCAGAATAGAGTCCTTAAGGCATCACTGTCTATTATAAATCAGTTAGAATAATTCATGCTATAGATTTCCCAATGCTGCAAAGCCTCTTATTCAGCAGCGTATAAACATATATCACATCTTATAGATTTTTTCCCCCTTCTTGGCATGAAACAGACGTAAAAGAATTATGCAAGAGAACAATGCACTGTACAGACAATTCCCTAAAAACTTTCATAAATAGGAGGTGGAATGGAAAGATATAATTTATCTCCAGGATGATTTTAACAGCTCCAGTCACACCTTTGTTATTAAGTTTGGAGCACGTTGTGTAGGAGCCAACAGTAAGCCTGTGTGTGGAGCATACAGGGGCTGTGTCTGGAATCAGGCTGAAAATGCAAATAGGACTTTCTTTTCTGGTTTGGTTTCTCAACACAAGTTAGAGCAGCTTGCACCAACTGGTAAAGGCTGCAAAGGGCCATTTTGCCAGCTGGGAGGTGCAAGGGTGTAATAATGCTGCTGGCTCCTTGCCTGTGCCAGCCACAGGGAGGAGAGTGGCAGAGAAGCCAATGTATGTCTCAGTGCCACAAACCAGGCTTAAAGACAGCTTGTACCACTTGGGAGTGGGGCATTATGGATCTGAAGTATCCAAAGGCCTGCCACGAAATATTTATGCTGCAACTTCCCATATTCTTCATATCACTTAGAAATCCCTAGCATTTCCAGAAACCCCCATTAAACGGAACTGATTTAAGTCACGAAGCGCTGGCTGATTCACGGTTCTCTGGGTTCTGATAAATGGCCTCGGGAGTGAAGGAGTTAACTGACCATCATCAATTACAGCATCAGAGGGGGTGATTAGGACTGAAATTGCAGGGAGGTTTTTAATTTAGCAGAGTAGAGGAGACTCCCCCAGCTTAGCCAAGCTCATCAGATCATGCACGTCTTCCTGCTTCATCCGCTTACCACGCGCTGCCACTCAGGGCTATTGTGCATGGAGAGGGCACCGAGCAGACTCCAGCATATTATATTATTCCCTTGTCCAGAAATCCACCTGAGGCTCACTGACACTCTGCCTGCCACACAAGTGCCTAGTGTGCAAAATTCTCAAAGACCCCAACTCGGGAATCAATCAGCAAATTAAGTGAAGGGAAAAAAAAGGTGAAGTTTAAAGCTTAATATGATCTAATTTGTCTGATTTTTGTAATTTTTTGAAGTAGGTAGGACTGTTTCTAGGATTAAAGATGCATTTAGGATTATGTGTTAGGATCAGGGATAAATCTGTTGAATTGGTGTTTTGCCTGGCTCTGTGTGTACCAATACCAAATAAAGTCTATGGAATGCAATGTATAGACTGCTTTAACTTCTCTGCTCTGTTTTCCTGGTAAAAGTGGTTACCTGGGATGCTTTGGTCATTGCCTTAGGAAACGGGCAGCAGGCTTCAGGCCTGAAGAGTCACAGGAGGGAAGGGAAAGGACCTGTAGCCCTGACATTAAATTTTCTGGGGAGTTGTAGTCACAGGCTGCTGGTGGGATGAGATTCCTCTGCCTGCTGGGACCCTCTTGGTCCCCCTGGGGCTGCTTTGTTCCCAGGAATGGGGGTCCCAGCTCCAGCCTGGAGACTGTCTTGGCGCATGCTGCTTGTCAGAGCTGTGAAATGCAGGAGAAAGGTGTCCTTGACATGTACCCAACCCCATGGTTTTCATCTACTCTTTGTATTTCTGGTTTCTACTGCCATTACTATTTTCCTTGAGTATTTTGCCTCTGGATTTTAGAAAATTGGGGGGTTTGTAAGACAAACTGCAAGTGGACACTGTTTATGGAGGCAGATTTTATGTTCCTCACGTGGCTGGGAGAAAAGGGGAAAGGAGGACAGCAGTAATCCAGCTAGAAAACATTCAGGATGGGCCTGACTCAAAATTCAAAGGTAGCTGGGCTTTGTTGATGTAAAGTTAAATTTTTAGCTGCTTTTGCATTCTGAAGTCGTGAAACAAGCCCTCTCTTCTAGTGGAAACTTGAGAATAACAAGAATTGGGATCAGGGAGGTGCTGGTGCTGTGTTATCGGTGTGGAAGCAGTGGGAAGCAGCAGCCCTGTGTGCTCCTTCCCTTGGGTTTTGTTGCTTGTAATGTTGCAGAGCCCCTGCTATTGAGGCTGGAGTTTTCTATATGATCATGTAATTAAAGATTGACTCATAGTGTGCAGGCATATGGAGGCTAAAACAGTTGCCTGTGAAGCACTCGGCAGCATTTTGTGTGGTGTTTGACAAACCATTTTTATTTTGATTTTTGTTAATATGGCACTTTGTGCAATCATGGAGACACTTAGCATAGAACATCAGTCACCTGTGTAATCCTAATGAACTCATGTAAATGGAAATAAGGGGCTTCTGAAGACTATTAACAATGAGGTGCCATGATGCTGGAGGAGACTTGGCAGCCCTCTCAGCCCACCCCTGATTTTGAAATGTGAGAGCATAGCTTTCCCCATTGCTATGGAAGAATAATCAGACCTAGTCCTTGAAATGGTCTGTAGTGAAGCAATGGATATTTTAACTCCAGGGTTATCATCCTTACTCAAGTAAATTCCCATTGATTTCAGAGGAGTTATGCCTGAACACAGAGAAGTGCAGGGCTTGAGTAAGCCTTGGTGTGACCTGCTTCTGTTGTGTTTCTCCTCCAGTCCACAGTGGTTGTGAATTGTTGTGTTATTAATACAATAATTTGGATATATTGATCACTGTCAGTTCCCCTTGTGTGGTAAAATCTACATTATTCATATGAGGCAGCTGGAAAGGAAAATCTATCTCCCAAACCTGAGAGCAGCTTGTGGGGACACAGTTGCTTTGCTTTGGGTGTGCTCTGAGCAGTGTCTCTGTATTGTTGTTTCCCTTTTCTGTGCTCTTTGCAAAGGTGGGAAGCAGATCCTTGCTTAGGCAGGTAGAATTTAGGGCTATTCAAGCTTTTTGCCTAGGGCTGCGTGATCTACTGGATGTGGGAAATTTTATAGCTAGAGGATGTAGAAGTGTTTTTTATGTTAGAAGTAAAGCCTGAATTTTCTGGGAATTGCTACAAAACAGGCTTAATGCAAAAAGGGTTTGAAAGTTGCTAAAGGGTCTGAAGTGGAAATTAGAGGTGTGAAGTGTTTTCTGGAGTCTTGGGCCATTTTTTTTTCTTTCCTCTGGAAAACATGACTGCTTTGTGCCATTGGACACCTTGTGGGTCCTCTGCACTTCCTGATGCCCCCAGGAGGTTTTGCAGACACCCCCAACATAGAAGCCACAACATTTCTGGGACTCACCAAGGAGCCTCAGTGAGTGAATCTTTGACAGGTCCATGCCCAAAGTTGCTGCTGGCTGTTTTTCAGCTGTCTGCTTTTATTGTAGTCTGCCTTGCTGCCTTGAGAGCTACTGCATGTCACAGCCCTGGTGTGATGTGGCACCAGCTGCTTGTCCAGACCTGTCACATTTTGTGGTTTTATTTTTTTTTTTGGGGGGGGGGGGGGGGGGCTGCAGCTATTTCTGTACTGCTGTTGAGTAGGAGGGAGTTGCACCCTGGGCTGAAGCCAGCAGAGAACTCTCTGTGCAGGTTGATGTTGTGTATTTGGGGAAAGCTCCCTGGGCACCAATATTTCTGCAGAGGGACAAGGAGGAAAGAAGTCACAATGTGCCCAAAACTGCTCAAAAGGGTGTTTCTGTAAGGGCAACCTCCTAGAGATTGCTCCCTACAGAGCCTTAATGTACAATGAAAAGTAGGACTCTAACCCTGGGAGCAGGCACATCTTCTCATGCTGTTTAATGTCACTGATGCTCAGGCAGTGATAGCAATTATTGTTATTAATCCTAAAATAGATTATAAGACAAAAAAACATGAAGCTGCTGCCTGGAAATTAAAGTAATTGTGGCAGAAAGTCAAGCTGCTGCAGTTCTTCAGTTTGAGAGTAGCTCAAATCAAAGGAAAGAAATTCTGTGAGCCTGTGAGGATTCTGGTCTGAGCCCTGCTGAATTCAGGGGCACTGTTGGAAAGATTTTGGTCAGATTGCAGGACAGGGACCCAATGAATATTTTTGTTTTGTTGGAAAGGATTTTTGCATCTTAGTTTGCCAAATAGATTAATACTTGCATTTTCTAGTACCAGCATATTAAGCATCCTATACATTTTTCATCTTTTCTAATTTATCTTATTAGGAAAAATGGGCAAATTACAAATATGTAAATATATAATGGTATACTTTAATATAAGCTGTATGCTGCCTTCAATAATGAATGTTGTTGACTACAGTAATTAAGTATGATTCCAGCTCCAGATATTTACTGGAATTGGGTTCATCTAAAACTGCAGGCAGTTTTCTGTTTCCCATATAAACAGTAATTGTCTAAGTATTTGCTAAAATATTATTTAAGTCTAAAATCAGGATTGCAAGTGGATTTCAATAATCTAGTTAATTTACTTTAATTTTGGAATTCTGTCTCTGCATGGGAAGAGAAATATGAAAAGTAATTTCATCTCTGTATAGTTGATTTAATTGTATGTACTTTTGATGGATTAAGTTTCCAGCTAATTGTGGAAAATGCAACAACATTATAAAAAGAGGTTTAAAATAAAACAATTGCTGTCTGCTTTGCATGCCATTTAAAAAAATGTTTAACATTATTAATTTTACAATGGTAATTTATAAATATTCGTTATATCTTCTCAGTAAGCCCCCCCCAAATAGATGATTTTAATCATACTTATTGATATTATCTACCTAATTATTTTTCATTATGCAAATTTGTCTCAATTGCTGTGTAATAATGTGGTGGAAACAGTTTTCAGTGCTTTAAAACACTTGCTTAACTAAATGCAGGAGACAACGGAAAACTAGTGTGAAAACCAGAAAAAATTGGGCAGAGATTTTTTTTTTTAATAGCAACAGTGTTTTTATACCTTTAATATTTTATATTTTGAAATCACCTGAAAATTCAGTAAACTATGTAAACGTGAATGAGCAGTAATGGCAATTTAAGCTTTTAAAAGAATGATCTTTAGTCATGCTACTTTCTAGCCTTAGTTAAAAATGACACTCGATTAAAACCTAACCGATTTCTAGTAAGTGACAGGTTTTGTTACTTTGTACATTTGCAGAAAATGGAAATAACCAGCTTCTAATTCACATGCCTTTCTTAAAACATCGAGGGTGTCTTTTCCCAGGGAGAAGTGATATCCAGGGTAAGAAGATTCTGAAAAGAATATTTGGAAGTATAACTGACAGAGCATATTAAAAAAAAAAATAGACATTCAAAAATAGAAAGAATTCATTTTACAGATTCCTCTGCTTGGAATTTAAAGATTGTTGGGAGAAATATAATTAAGGGGGTTGCTCAGGACAAAATTTCAGCATTAGATCTAAGTTTTCTGACTTTTCAGGATAACTGTATGATTGTGAGCTTAAATAATGTAGGCAGTGCTTTCTTTTGTCAGAACAAATTATTATAATTTCTAGTACTTGGTGACTTGCAGTTTGTACTTTTTTTTTGGTGCAGATAGTTAAATGAGCAAATAAGACAGCTTCATTTTTTTTTTTTTTTTGTATACGGATTGTAATGAATTCAGTGGAGTTTTAGTTTTAAAACAAAGTAAATGGCTATTACTCTTGGTGAAAAAAGCCCAGGGTTGTCTGAAAAAATTGATTGGATATATATTCCTAGTGCATTTTTCTTATAAGAGGTTGCATTAGTGCTTTATTGTTTTGTTAAAGAAATGTATACATTTATGTAAAACCCACCACATGAAAGTGTTGCTTCAGCCTTTATTGGAGCATCACTGTCTGCAGCTACAATTTCAGCCCTAAGCTTAACTTTTTTTTTTTTTTTTTTGCAAAGTATGTGGTTTTCCTTAAACCTGTAATTAGTATAATTAATAATTATTCCCTAATTGAAATGCAGGTTAACAAACTTCCATATGTAAAAAGTAAAGGGGGAAAAAATGTCATTCATTCACACTGGGCTTTATAAGCCTATAAAACTCTTCAAAGGACTTCAGGATATCAAGCAATCTTTTATTCAGCTAAACCTACCCCCCACCTTCCCTCTTACACACACTTAAATACGCAGTATGCTCACAGCTTGGAAAAAAGCAAGAAAAGCCTTAATGGATCACTGATTTTAAGCAAAGAAGTAGGTATGTATTCCATATAAATGGTTTCCAAACCATTTTGGTGTTAGTATTAATAATTTTCATCAAATGCAAACAAGCGTCTGGGCGCTATACAGAGCGAAGCTTTCAGCTGTGCACTTATTAACACAGCTTTTATTTCAAGCTCCAAACATCTAAAACAATTACACTGGAGCAACTGTGTAATTTGCTCCTTTCTTTACTACACAGGTAAAGCCTTTTAGACTGAGGCTAATAAAGATTTAGGGGTAAAGTGGTGAGTTGGGGTCCAAATTTTGTTCATCTTTACGCCCGTGAGTAATTAAACTCAAAATTAATAGACTGAGACAAATAACATCAGGAGAGGAATTCACATGTGCATAGGTTGCAGTGCCCAGTTCGAGTTAGATACTTTACAACTGATGTAATAAATCAAAGAACAGAATAATTATTTCCCAATTTGCCGTGACACAGATATCTTGTCATCACCCTGGTTATATGTACCTTTAAGAAGTGGTGAATGCTAAAAATCTATTTAGCCACATCACTGAAACAGAGCTAACACAGCAGGAAATATTACTTTGTCTTTTTTTTTAATATAAAATCACTTGAAAAGATATTTGCTCATATTAGAAACCAAATATTTTCTATGGGGAACTGAGGATCAGAATTTTGTACCTAGGACATGACTATTTGTTTTTAGCTGTTAACTTATTTAAATATTTTAAAATATTTTGCTGTTGGGGATATTATATGTTCCTAGAAAAACCACCAGAAAAGTCCTATAATTAGTTATATGCTTTGTGAGCTGAAATGTTTATTTGCAGTTTAAAAATAGATTATCTTAAAATTTGCACAAAATATTTGTTATTTAGCTAGGAGAAGTCTGAAGTGCAGGTATGGACGCCCTCAATGTGTGTTTTTTCTGCAGGCATTTGGAACTGATGGAATTATTTGTTCAGAAATATTTCTTCAGTCATTTTTCTCTGCATTTAAAAACACAACACTGAGCTAGAATGTAACATTCTGGTAAATGAAACACTAAAGTGTTCCCTTAATATCAAACTTTAATTTTAAAGTGGTAACGAGTCATGGAGTAATTGCTGCTGTGAGGTCCAGCGGCGGGCACTGAAATATTATAAGCTCTGCTCTCATAATGCTGCCTTTCAAAATCAGTTATCTATAGTTATCTTAAAATTTGAGTGCTTTCCAGAACACCAGATTTAAAGTTTCTCAGGAGAATATACTGTTTCAATCAGATAGTTTTATAGAGTGCACGTTAACAAAAATCCTTACAATTCCCTGTTATCTTTGTCCTTTTTTAAATGGGAGAGAGAATGCAAAGGATAATGACTTATGCTTGAATGCAGTTCAATGTATTTGTGTTTTATTGATAAAAATACACATCTATATATATAAAACCAGGCAGAGGTATGTGTTTATTTGTTATGAAGTTAAAAAAATCTCTTCGTGTTCCCTCACCAAGATTTAGCAAGTTTGTCCTACTTGCACATTGCTGATAAATATCAGATCCAGCTCAAATAATAATCAAATTCTCAGGGTGACTGAAACAGCATCTTTTCCTGACTTAATCTGTCTAAACAGCTATGGATGTATTAAAAAATAAAAATCTGAAACCCTCGCTGTCCCTTCACCTTCCCTGCTGATGCCTGTCAACTTTTAAAAACAATTTTTAAGCTGGGGTTGGGAAGGCAGGGACAGAGTAAAAGCTCTTTTCATTTAAAGATGATCACTGAAAACTGTGACATGATGGTCAAGCTTCTCTTAACTCTTAAGGGTGTCCTTCATAGTTCACAAATATGTTCAAACACTCAAATGTGTTTGAGATGTGCACTGGTGGTAGGGGGGAGTCACATCTCTGCTGGTATTGAACTTTTTTAGAGTTGCTAACAGGTGATATTCATTTCTACAGCTGAATCCACACACTGCATTACAAACTGGGGACCAAGATGTAGATTTATTGCATCTACAGGATCCTGCTGCAGTGTCCTCATAGATAGCAGCAGTTTATATTTTTATTTCTTGATCTTACTGCAGAAGTTTGTAGTATGTGCTTGTTACGAACTCCAAGCTTATTTCACAGAATGGCAAATATCTAACAGCTAGAAAATTGTTAGTATGGTCTAGTGATGCCACTTAGAGATGTGTGTTCTCTAAAAATCAATACAATAAACTTGCTTGTTCATTGTCTGGCTAGTAAAGTGTTCTGACTCAATAGGATTTCATTTACACTGGGTAGGTCACCCAGGAGAGAAACAGACCTCTTAGTTAACTACTACATTTTGCTGTGATTCTTAATTCGTGAGTAATTACAAAATATGCTTACCTATTAGTTTTCTCATCTGAAAATAGCACAAATGCATTTGAATTCATCTCTTGCATGTATTTTTTCTCACCTAAATTGTAAAGATGATGTTTTTAATTTAAGGATATAAGTTTAATCTATTACTTATAATTTGTAGATGGAATTATTCAAACAGTGACAAAATCTCTGACTAGCCAGAATGAGGCATTTTTTTTCTCCTTCTGGTTCAGTTTCCCTAATTTCTTTTATGGAGTAATTTTAATAGACTAGGTCAGTCTGAAAAAAGTATTTTGTGAAGTAAATTAACTATATTTTTGTGTCAGCACAGAGATCTCATAAAGGGCTGAATCTTCCAGCATTTTTCCTTGTAAGGAAAGTAAGGTCATATATGTGTGAATTTGCTCTTGTGCCAGAGTTGGAATGCGTAGGTAGGATACATATGCACATATTTCAAGTACTGGAAAATAAATCAATGTAAAATAGCAATTATTTAAGGTAGGGCATAGTCTTGACATATATCTGGGAAGCATTTAGTGTCTGTGGGCATTATCATAGCAAGAAAGTAATATTGGAAATTAGCTTGGACTAATTTCACTTGTAAAGCTGATTTTTTTGAGTGCAAAATACAAGGTTTGAGCCCTAAACTTGTATTTTCCAGTATGCACTGCCAAATCTTCACCTTGTGCACACAAAACGCTTCTGCTTTAGTTGGCAAAACACTTATTTCTACAAGGGGAAGATGCAGCCTACATCAAAAACATTCTGATTGCTTGACAGCTTTCAGCACTTAACACATCTCTAAGCATGTACTGGAAAACTACTTGGGAGGAGATGTATGTGCGTGCATCTTACCCCAAAACACTCTAGAAACTGATTAATCTGTTTTGTTAATCAAAGATTTCATCTTCACACTACAGCACAGCCAGATTAGCAAAGATGTGATGCTGGGACACGGGATAATTTGCTAAGTAAAGTCAAAATTAATGGCAAATAAAATCAGTTTTCCTTTGTGGTTATTTCCAGCCAGCTGCATCCAAATATAAAAGAACTATCAAAGGGAGTAAAATAATCAACCCATTAATTATTAACTCAGAACAACTTCAGAAAGCACTTCTTAAACCTCCATTGACATCATCCTGACAGGCTCCTAATCTCAGAAAGTTGTTGGTAAGAGTTGCATTAGGCTCAGCATGCCACCAATTCTGAGTGGAACAACTGCAACTCGAGATGTGCTGCAGCAGAGATAGGAACACATGGGACAAGCTGCGGTCTCTTAAGACATCTGTGAGTAACATTTACAGCACAACATGCTGCAGAATTCCCCACGTAGCTCTACCTCTGCTGTCAGCATAATAGAGTTGTCAACAGCCTAATTGCAAGATGCAATATGTAGGGGGGTCATCCAAAAAAAAAGAAATCTCAGTGGAAAGTAACACAAATCAGCTGTCATTATTATAAAGCTGGACCAACCTTTGGCTAAACCATTTAAACCTCCAGATTAATCCCTAGATTTATCTTTATAGATTGGATCAAACTCAAAGTCTGACTGCAGATGAAAGAGGAACTTCAAAACGAAGGCTCTCATTTATGCCCATTAGACAATGCATTCGGCTAATGATCTACAACACACATTAGCCTGGAAACAGTGGTTTTAAGGCTTAACTGTTGCATCTTTTTTTCTTTTCATGTTATACTTCAACCTTCATTTCCAGCTTTTATTTCTTAAAATATTTTTTTGTCAGAAGGTGAAAATATATTTTTTAATGGAAGATTTATTTTTTTAGTTTCTGCCTTTGCCTTTCTGCCAACTTACATGATTAAATATCTGGTCTAGAAGTTAACTTGGAAAGAGCTTATTTGATTATGTGGCATCAGTACATCTTTTTATTGAAAAATATATATGCTAAATCAATCAGTTAAATTAATTTGAACCTTTTTTTTTTTAAGAATTTTATGTCACTGAGATAAAATACAGGCAGCAAAAAACCCCAAACAATTAAAGCCAACCAATGTTGGAAAAACACTAATTCAGTGAATTGGGTTGGTTTTTATAATGGTCATCTGAAGCTATTAAATTTATTCCTATGTACATTAAAAATATCATGAGGCAATTCTACCTCCACTGTTTCTTTTTTGTTTTTAAAAAAGCCAAGCAAACTCAGTCAAAGCTATCCAGCCCCCTCCTCCCCCCTGCTGAACAGCACAGGCTAGTAGTTTTTATTCTTAAAAAAAAAATACTAGCCATTCTTTCATCTTATGAGTAGACATTTAAATTTAGAGTAATTACAAGACAACAAAAGCAGCAGTGAGCATGAATGACAAAATGCAGCTCAACTTGATGTTTTAATGCAGTTTTCCCCTCTCATCAGGGATATTAACCCTTCTGACTGCTTCACTGAAGATTCTTACCCTTATTTCCCAGAGCATAATGTGAAAGCCATCTTATCAGAACATTTACAGTTTATAAGCACGGATGAATGAACAATGAGTTCACGTATATATTTTTCATATACTACCTCAGATTTCAAGACTCTGTATTCCTTGCTGTTTATGATATAGGCCTTGCAAGGAGCCAGGCAACAGATCTGTTAGAATTGTTCTGGCTGGATGTAAAGAAGAAAAAAGCAAGTCTACTACCTTATCTCAATCAAAATAATTAGTTTCAAGAAAACTAGAATCAATGTAATTTCCTCTTTTAAAAAATTGTTTCCTACCTTTGCTGGCCTGTTTCATCTGTTTCATTAAAGGTGCAACTTTTATTGATGCTTCTGCTCATCCTATGTTTTCATCAGTGTGAAACCTAAAATGCTCTTTGCCTAAAGTGTAGGTTAATATAATAGCTACTTGAAGCAGGAAACCTCTATGTGTCTATAGTTGTCTTTATTTGGGCCTGTGCAGCATTTTGTTTGTCCTCTAGCCTTTTACGGCAGCTGGACCCTGACCTTCAAGTTCTTAAAAAGAGGGGGGGAAAAGTATTCTTTTCAGATTCCAAGTTCCTCCCTTTTTACCCTCCCACTGACACCGTCCCATTCAACACTAGAGATAACTTTATTCATCTATACATCATTGTATCAAATTCAATAGGCAAACTGCTTCAACATGCTTCAGAGCTGGACAGGGCAGTAATGTCTTCATTTTTTCTTAATGCAATGAGTTTCTTATCGCAGTCCTTTCAAGCACAAAACAAACACTGTAACAAAAAATGATCTCCAAGTTTTTCCCACCCTGCTATTTCACCATGGGCTTATTTCTTTGTTCCATCTTTTAGTGGACAGCTACAGCTACAAAGATGTAAAATTGATTACATGCGTACCTACCTAACAGGAGTTAAAAAGGGAATTGGAGGGTGGGAAATCTTGTATAATTAAATACTGTACTGAGAAGATTTACTTTGGGCTCACACCAAGAGCATGGAAGTAATTTGTTCCTGAATCAGCTGTCATCCTTTAAACAGGATACCAAAATTAAGTGGCATCTAAAAAATCCAGTAGGAATTCCATGTCAACTGCAAATCTGGCTGATCACTATCTGAAAAGACAGACCTTTTTCCCAACTCTAGGCAGTGTGGATTTATACACCCAATGTTATAAGCTCTCAGCCTGTCATTTACTGCCAAGCTTGACTTTAAGCCAATGACAGCAGCTCCATGGATGTTAGGAGAGCTCCAGGAGCAAGAAGTCCAGCTTTTCCTCGTTTGTCTGAATCCTGCTCACCTGCAGATGAGTTTAAAGGAAGGAAATTGAATCCTTGTCCCACAGGTTCATGTTGTAGTGTGGTTTAAGCTCGTTAGCTGAGTTAAAAAAAAAATATGCTATGAACATACTGATAAGAGGGATAGATCAGTATTTTAATGAATCACTTCAAAGGTTTTGTAGTGCCTTTTTATTGTAGCATGAAATATGTAATATTAGGATACCCAAGTCAAGCTCATGTCTCATTGACATCTTTGTCTTTTAAATGGAAAGTGAGGCTGGAGGGGAAAAAGTTGGTTAAAATACAGAACTTCTGAAGTGCTTAAACCAGCTAATGGTACTAGATCTCATTTTAGATTCCAGGGATGAAAAAGAAAGAAATAAAAAAATCAGACTTACATCCCTGACTGGGTGTTTTCCACTATAGGCCCTACATGTTTATGTAGAGGGTATTGCGAACGTTTGGAGGGATTTGGGAGTTTCAAAAGGAAGAAGTTTATACATTAGTGCTGCAAGTTGCAAAACACTGTTGATATTCAAATGTTTATTGTGTAAAATCTGGGATAAGCTTCAGCATGAGAGCTCCTTTAAGTGCCTACAACTATTGCTAATTCCCCTCAGCATTGAGGCTTGCACAAAGGCCTTAATCCAATTCCACTTCTTTTTTTTTTTTTCAGAAAGCCTATGCTATTTTCTCTCACATAAACTAACAACACTATCCCATCACACTGCAGAATGGGTCAAAGAAAAAGGGCTCTGTGTTTATACTTCACCAACACTTTGTGTTTCTTGGCCAAGTATGGCAAGAAACTTTAAGTGGGTCCCCCAGGCCCCACGCCATCTTTAGAAAGAAAAATAAGCCTTCAGAGATTGAAAACACACTGTTTCAGGCACGAAAAAACCTATGAAATGTCAACTATTCTTTCAGTCACTATCCCTGAAAAGAAATTGATCACTCCAGCCTCATTCTTCCAGCTCTGATTTAAATTATGAAACACAGGAATTGCTTTGATAGTGTATTCTACCTAGCATATAAAATCCTTGGAGATATTTTAAGAGTGTTCTCAGATAATATTTGTGAGTGCCCATTTTACTGTACTACAACACTGGTGTGTACTCATCAAAATGGCTTAAAGCAATAAGTTCCATGAGGGAAAAGAAATTTTATAATGTCTCTAGGTTTACTTTTGTGAAGTGCAAAAGAAACTGTCCTGCTTTATAAAGTGTATTTGAACTAATATATCAAATTATCTATCAATAATCTATTCTGTACAGGAGATCCCAATCCAGCTCCAAGTGGTCAGGTATTCCCTGTGTATAAACCTTCACTTATTTCTGACAATGCCAGCAGTGTTGTCAAGGTTTAAACAACAGCAAAGCCTGGGCTGTTTTGAGGCTTGACCTTCTACTGGCAGGAGGGGAGAGGCAGGTCTGGCTCCCATCTGATCATCCTTGAAAGCCTACAACAAAAATTCTGCTGTAACTGGTGAGGGTGCTAAAATGATGGAGCACAAACCAGCCTTTAAAAAAAGGGGGAAAAAAAAGTTTGGTTTCAAACAAGAATTAAAATTTATAATCAGGGCTGTTTCATTTATAGCATGAGAACCCAGGTATAGCACCAGTTGTGCTAATTTAGACCGCATCAATTCCAGTCTCTAGAGTAAGATCACAGTTATTGTACCAGAAGGAATTCAGCCTGGAAGGGGAATCACTTACTGAAGGTTTTGGCAAGATGGAAGTTATTCTCCTGTCTCACAGACTTTGCTCTTGAACATGTGTCTTAGTGGCCAAGAAAAATCTTCCTGTGGTGTTTGGTTTGGGTTTTTTTGTCTGCTTTATTTTTTTTGTTTGTTCAGTTTTTTCTTTTTTTTTTCTTTTTTTTTTCTTTTTGCTCTGCTCTGATTATTTTGATACAGCAACCACAGCTAGTGCAGTAAACTCAAATGAGTTTTTGAATGCATTTCCATGAATTATGTTAAATACACTTAATGTTCCCATGGGCTTTGCTTCCCTGAAGAGTTTTAGCTTGTCCCGGGGGCCTGTTTTCCCCCAGCTCTCTGCGGGTTTGTCCCCACTGGGATGCTCAGGAGGGAGGGAAGGACCTGCTGCCCTCCTGGCCTTGCACTGCCCCCTGCAGCCGCATGAGCCCTGAGCTGTGCCCAGCTCCAGTTTCCCCCAGGGTTAGAACAGTGGGACATTGCCACAGATGTGGTGAGCAGAGGCTGTGACATCTGTGGGGTCTGTGTTGTGCACAGCAGTGGGGCTGCAGCAGGGCGCCAGAGCATGCACAGGCTGCTCATGAATTTGTGTGAACTCAATCCCCAGTTCCATCAGAATGTGATGCTGGAGACTGATGCTGGCTGCTTTGAGGCACTATTTCTTACCAAATACTGGAAAATGCACATTTGCCAGGGTGGTTTGTTTCCTTCAGCACTTTTTCTGGAGTGGTTCATGTGTTTCCATGGGCTCTTCTCTCCTGACTGGCTTTTAGCCTTTTGGATCATGTCATACCTGTTAGCACGCATGGATTAGCTGGGTGCTGAAATCACACTTTGAGGGTTTGGCTTCTTTCTGAGTGGCTTGCAAAGCTGTAGCTGTAAGAGGGTTTTATGGGGGTTAAAATCATCCTGCATATACACAGCTAACCAACATTTAATTACCGCCTGGGTCATGTTTAATTTAGTTTGAGCCTTGTAGCAGGGTACAGCCATGGGTTTTTTCCACTGAAACTTGTCCCTAAAAGGCATATTTCTGGGACATCCTCTTTTTTGTTTTATCCTTTGTGAAAAAATATAGTTGTTCAAAATAAAAACCCCTAATGTGCTCCCCTGTAGGACGTGTGTTAAAGTTAAACCCCCAAATATTTCAGAATAGGCACCAAAATTCTTTATGAGATTTTCATTTTGCTATACTGCAGAAGTTAAATTAAACACATGCATTTATATCCACAAACACATGAAGAAAAGTTCATTTTGCCTCAGGAAATAGAAAATCTGGGATTTTTTTTTTTTTTTTTTAGGATCATCAAATGACTAAATCTTTCTGGTGAGAGATTAATTTCTTCTGCATTGTGATATGTGCACTGCTTATTGTGGAGAATTTATAAGAGTTGATATTTTAGTTGACTGACAAGTCTCTCGATGTATTTAACAACTTTAATTATACTTGTCATTTTCAAAATGAGTGAAGAAATGTACAAAACCAACAGAAATATGTCAGTTGGTTATTAGTTACAGCAAAGTCTCTCTTTTATCTCTCTTCTCTCGGGTGGAAACCAGCCTTTCTATTAAATAGGAAGTCAGTTCAAAAACTTGAGACCCATCACTGTCTTCAGGGTTTTTAATTACTCCTCTGCCTTTTTCTCTTTCTTTCGGATTGTTGCTGTGTTAGATGACTTCTGCGTTTTCAGATTTCCTCCTTGCCTTGCTGTCAGCACATGGTATTTTTCCTTTATCATGTCATGCAATCCAGATCCCTGGTTGTCTCATTTTGGTGTCACACTTGCTCGGCAAACATGTCCTTTGTGAGGGGGAATGAGCCTTGTCATCATGAGAAAAGGAAGGGAGAAATGAGCGCTGGTACTGGGACCGAGGATTTAAAGGGGAGGAACTATGCAGGAACTGGTGGCTGGGGTTTTTTTGCCACCTAAAAAAGTCCCCTGGGTGCCACTAATACTTGTTAAAGTGAATATCTTGCTATTTTATAAATTAACTTTCCTTAAAGGCTGCGTTTTCCTTTCCCCTCTATTTGTGGCTCAGTCTTTCTTGCGTGTGCAGGTTCTTTCTGCTGTCACTGCTGTGCTTCACTGAAAGGTTTCCGTGAAATGTAGACGTCTTAGAGGGTTTCCTTTTGGCCTGGCATGGTGCTTGGAGGTTCCTTCTGTGAGCGCTGGAGGTTTGGATCTAATATCAAAGGGTTTAAAGCTAATGATTTTAAGTATGGTTGAATTTTATTGCTCCTCTGGTGGGCTAAAACCTTCAGCAACTCTTTGACCTCTTCCCAGTCAATCCAATTCCATCTAATACTCTGTGACTAATATGGTGGATATTTAATCTACTTTGCTGCTGAAATTACTTTTAGAGTCACTTTTTTCCTGAAATCTTCCTCTTTAGAGAAATTGCTGATCGTAAGCTCTAAATATGTTGCACGCTACCACATAAGTTTTTTAAAGAAAAAGCTTTTATTTTAGTAAAAGAAAATTGAGATGTAATTTCTCTTTATAACATAAATGAAATGAGGAGATATAATTATATTATGAAAGTAAAAGCCAGGTTAAAATGAAAAATTGACCGAAACCTCTCTGATGATGCTGGTAATAGAGATACTATGATGAATAGCCACACCTTAGCCAAATATTTCCTGTAATGTAATTAAGCTTGGAAGAGCAAATTAAAGAAAGCTCCTGAAGACAGTATTTCTACTCTCTAGGCAGTGCTTAGTTAAAATTTGGAACATGGATTTTTTAATATAAGTAGCACTAAGAAACTGTGCTGAATTTTGCTTGTACCATTTTTTTTTCGTAAAAAGTGACCAAACTAAATAGTTGAGGCCACAGTTGAAAATTTATCATAGCGCCTGTCCTACTTGGCTGCTTTTCCCTGTCCTCATCTCTTAAGACATCCAAGATTGCAAGGATTCCGCAGTGTGCAAACATGAGCAAAAGGGATTTGCTTATCTGATTTATGTGAGGACCCACCAAATTGGGTCATGGATAACGATCTCTACATTCACAATCCTGTGCCTTATAATTTAGTCATGGGCATAGGCACATTGAATTCAGTGGGCTTGAGTAATTTGAATTTAATGGAATTATTTATACGCCTGAAATTAGGCATTTAGGCAAGTTTTTGCAGGATTGTGGCATTAACCTTTTCCATATGTAACCTCTTTAAATAAATGTACCATTGCAGCAGGTGAAGCAGTGCAGGGTTCAAGTCTCAACTTTCTGTCTGAATCCAGAGCAGGCTGATTTAATAGCAAAGGTGATATGAAATGAGATTTCTGGTCACTAAGAAAGATGGACTTGCTGTACCTGGAAGTTGAAACTTCCACTGCAAGGAGGGAATGGAAAGAAGAATCTTAATTCTCTTGCCTTCCCATAAGACCAAGGCAATAACATGGTGCTAAATAAAAGGGTGGAAGTGAGAACAAATCTTTGAACTGTTCCAAGAGTGAATCTGAAAGCAACCTGAGAATAGGAACAATGGTGGGAACAGAGGAGGTGAACCCTCAAGGCAGACACTTCTTGATTAGCCTGTGGAAAGGAACATGTGGTCTGCAGGAGCTAGGAACTAGATTTGGTGATCCAGCTCAGCTTTCCTAAAAAGTTATGTCAAGGGGTGAGATGCATTAAGGTAACAGCAATGGAAAAGATTGTGCTCTACTACTCTTGCAAGAAAGTGAAGGACTTCACTCTTCAGAGCTGCCCATATGGCAAATTTCACATGTGCTAAAATTAAGAGAGGGGTGAGGTGACCCAGCCCACATGTACCAAACATCCATCCCGCTTCGCATGGAAGCGTGTGCCGAGGGAGTTGGCGGAGAGCCTGGGGCGTTCTGTGATGCAGCCTTGCTGAAATGGGGACCCTGGCTCACAGGAGCAGGGGGCAGGCCTGGGGTGTCTTTAGAGCATGTAGGAAATACCTGGGATCTGTGGATTTCCTTCAGAAAAACTCCCAGTAAGAGTTTAACTGCTGACATGAGTGCTGATTGCTACCGGAGAGCATGAAGGAATGGTTGGTGTTGGGATGGGATTACTGTGTGGGTCCTACTGGATGATCTACCCTGCAGACCACTGCCACTAAATGTTATTCTATCTGTAAAATCATGGAATCAGAATTATTTTTGTTGGAAGGGACCTTAAAGGTCATCCCCTTCCACGCCCTGCCATGGCCAGGGACACCTTTGACCAGACCAGGTTGCTCCAAGCCCTGTCCTTGGACACTTTCAGGGATGGGGCATCCACCACTCACTCTAGACATTGGTATTTGAAGAGAGTTCAGCTCTTGAGATGCAGTAGAAAGAAATACAGGGTAACTTTCTCACCTTTTTTACATATGGTTGATGCCTTGGGCATAAGTTGCATATAAAAATGCAAAAATACGTAGCTATGTTTATACTCCTCCTCTTTTTGTCTGATGACTTGAGCTGTAATTGAGGGAACACAAGTGATGTATTAAATTTCTTGAACACATGGATAAAATAAGCCAATGTGAAAACCACCATGTGCAGTTAATTTATAGACAAATATATTTGGAGCAGGTACAAACAAAGGTGTAAAGTACTATGTTTTAACAGATTTTCATGCCATATGCATTTGCTTTTACTGCCTGAAGGAAAAAAAATGATTGAACCAGATAGCTTAAAAAAAAAAAGTTAAAATACCTTTTGAAAATTAACTTTTTTAGATTGCAGGAATGCTACTCCTCATGGCTTATTAGTATGTTAACAGTTTTAACTATTTTAGATTATTTTAAATTAATGAATCGTTTTTTCTCGGCCACTTATTTAAGAAAGCAAATTCACAACAAAAAAAAACCTTGAACTTTGACATTCTTCCTTGTATTTATTGCATATGTTTGGAAATTACCTAATTTTAGCAGTTCACATGAAAACAGTGGTCACATCTCGTCATTTGAAATTAGGTCTGACAGCTCAGAAGTTAAACCAGTTTAGCTTATTTTAACAGCTACACTTCAGTGAGTCTGGGTTATTAAACTCTTTGGGAAACCTTGCACACTTTATTAGGGAAAGGAAATTTATACAGTGGTAAGAAGAAAAATATATGTAATTGCCAACATATACATAGTAACTCTGGTAATAACATCACTTTGGATGGATTGTTAGTATCCAGTACAGAACTGTGCTTTTGTGTGAATGGAATTATATTGGCATGACCAACAGCTTCCCCTAAAACAATCCTCAAGGCAAACGTGAGTGGCTCTTTCGGGAAGCTAAATTCAGTGAAGTGAATTTTACCCAGAGCATTACTTCTTCAGACAGAACTCTTTACTCCAACATATATATTAAATTTGGTCAAGGCCTGCAAGTAAATCTGAACATGAGGTTTGTCCCCTGCTGTGGTGGAGCTGTGGGAGAATGTTGAGAATAAGGTTCATCCTATCTCCTGTCACAGCTCCTGTCTCACACTCTGTCCTCTGGAGGCTGTAGACGTGTTCATTCAGCAGGATGTGATGTACCTGTAAGGATCATGACTCTCTTCAGAGAACAGAAAAGCATCTTGCTCATCAGATATATGATGTTTTTACCTCAAAGTCAGGCAAACTCTTCAAGTTTTGTATACAACCTATTTAGATTTATATATTAGATCTCTTCCAACACAGCAGCTTTTCCAAACTTTGTCTATGTCTTAAAAAAATTCAGGGGGAACAATCATAGTTTTCTATATCAAGTAATTTGTTAATGACTGAATATCACTGCTGCATATATTGCTTGTTCTCCCTCCTTAGTTCTTCATCCCTGTTTATACATCCAAACATTACAAGCAAATTTTAGTCACAGCTGGTGATCCAGCATATTCTTATCTACTTTGAAAATTTGTGAGTATATCTCTGTTCTATTTGGTTCTGGTTTGTTGATGTGTACAGTCTGCAGCAGTAGATCAAGACAAGCTGTGTAAGGCACATCTTCACAGAAATGGCTGTTTTTTTTGACTGATTCCCTATTAACAACATGTTGAGAGCCATCACCCACTTTTTAAACCCCTTAACATATGCACAATTAGTTTTAATAAAAATATCATGTAGTACTGATTGTGTCTGTGCATTATCAACAAAACTTGAAGCCCAAAATATCTCTGTCAAAACTGTTTGCCAAGGCTTATTTTCAGTATGTTTGCTGGCCAGTGTCAGGCCAGCCCCCTTGCCCTGAAGTGAATGTTTTCAGGGCTTGTACAATATTTCAAACTGACAATAACTGCTAATATTGGCTGGTAGAAGTAGGAACATATTTTGCTGTGTTTCATAGTCTAGGTAAATACCAAGGTTTCAAAAAGCATTCAAACAAATGCTTAGTTGTCTTCATTATCCCTCATGAGTTATTTACTCTTAGATTTTAATGAAGAGCAGTGACTTGGGTGCTGATAAGGAACTTCAGGTGAGGCTTGCTGCAAAGGTGTGAGGAGCATGTTCAGAAATCCCAAGGTCACACATGACCACTGTTGCATGACCTAATGCTGCTCTCCTGTTCAGTCAAGGTAATCTATGAGCTAAATGACAATAATTTCTATTTAAATGTCCTCTAGAAAAGCAGGAGAGTGTGTGAAAACTTTGCTTGATGATACATTTTCTTTCTTTGATCTATCTGAAATAAATGGAATGCATTAGTGCTGTTTAACTTTGCCACGAACTGTCAAAAACTGGGGAAAAAAGCTGTCTGTAGTGTCGATTTTCAAAATTCTACTGCCAAAGGTTTTTCTTCTTCGCTGCCATGGTCATTATATTTTATTTTCAGAAAATTATGCTGTCTCAGTACTTGAAACTTTCTGTACAGGTGGGCAGTGTGAGTGTGATTGCAAGAGATCATTCCAAGCAGCCCATGTGAAGACTAATTACTAGGACAGGAGAGAAGAAAGACAGTTTTAATGTACTTACATATCAAGGGCTAGAGTTATTACAAAAGCTGCTTTTGGTTTGGAAAAACCACATATCATGATTATCATATCATTAGGGCAGCTTTCAGTGCCTAAAGGGGCTACAGGAGACCTGAGGAGGGACTTTTGACAAGGGAATGGAGTGGCAGGACAATGAGGAGTGGCTTTAAACTGAAAAAGGGTAGGGTTAGATTGGATATTATGAAGACATTCTTCCTTGTGAGGGTGGTGAGGCCCTGGCAGAGGGTGCCCAATGCAGCTGTGGCTGCCCTTGGATCCCTGGAAGTGTCCAAGACCAGGTTGGACAGAGCTTGGAGCAACCTGGGATGGTGGAAGGTGTCCCTGCCTATGGCAGGGATGGAATCAGATGAGATTTAAGGTCCCTTCCAACCCAAACCATTCCAGGATTTTATGGTGATGAGTGTGATTTTAATACTAAGGCAGATGTGGGGAATGTAGTGTGATCAAAAGGTGAGTGCTGATAATTTCTGGGAAGTTTGGGGACTTAGAATGATGAGGATAACTGGAGTAGTGTTTTTTATCCCTAGTTAGAAAAGGGAGAGGCAGAAGGCTGTTAACCTCATGAAAATCTATAGAGAAGTGCAAAGATATTAGTAAAACATGACTCTATATTTGCTCTACTCAAGGTAAAATTCTAAGACTATGCAGAACTAATTTAGGGAAAAGAAAAAGAGAAGCATTTGGAAAATACTTCCATAATGTGGCCCACAAAGGAGGTATGTGAAGCAGTCAGCATATTCATTGCAGATATAAATTTGGAAAAGAAACAGAATAGTGAAACTGTGCCTTACCTCAGAAACATTTTCAGAAGTCCTGTGTCTGGTTTAAAAATGAGGGATCAAATTTGTGAAAATGCAATCAATCATTTTTCCTTTTTGGCAGATGAAAAGACAATTTTCAAACTTTAAAGATGACTCCTGGATGTTTGCATTGATGGGAGTTCCTCTTCAAAGCATTTTAAAACAATTGCTTGAGAAAACCTGATGTAATTAGGTTTACAGCATGCTTCCAGGTTTACCATAGATCTTTTGCTTAGAAAAATAAGTTGACACAGGTTTTCTCTTTGCAGGCTTCAAATGTAAGAAGCTTTTTATCACAGCTGTTATCACTTGATTCTCTTTCCCATTAGTGCATCCAGTGAAGATTTAAATGGCAACTTTATTAAGGAAGTTGGGATTTTAGAATCCTTTTGGATAATCCCTTCCTCTGACTAAGGGCAAGGAGGCAGAATTCAGCTCCAAACTCCCACAAGTGCCTTTGAAATGCTCTCAGTGTTTTGGTAGATGCAGGTGTATGTGTGTAACAATGCACACAAGGTCTCAGTGCATGACTGGATAAAAAGTATATTTCAAAAGAACATATTCATCCCATGGACCATCTGAGTTGTGAAACTGAAACTTACTTTGCAAAGTGAAGTACACTTGAAATACATAAAAGAAATTACATGAATTATCTGCCATTCAAACACAAGGACTACTTTTTTTGTTTTTATGAATGCAGCATTAGGCTAGCAGCGATGGTGGTGGGAAAGGCTTTAAAAGAAAGTCACAGCAACAGCTCAGTGGGAAATACTGGTGTCTTCCAGTATTTCCATACAGCACAGGAGCCAGTGCAGTAGATAAAAGCACAGGGATGTAATCAAGGCACTACAGCAGCATCATGATTATTGTCTCTGACAACACAGTGGGACTTTGCATGTAGTGTAAGCCCAAAACTGGACTATGCTAGAGAGATTGAGATACTGGCAATTAGGAAAAAAAATAAGGTAAAGTGGTTTTGAGTGCCAAACCATTCCCTCCTGAGCCTGATCAAATGCCCAGTTTAACCAGTGCAGACATGCATTCACTTTGGTAGGCACTGGAACAGACTCTAATTCAGGTTTTCTCTTAGTTTATGCTGTTTATTTTATCAGACTGCTGCCAGAGTGACATTGAAAGTGACCTAAAGAAAAAGTCAAATTACACTTCTGATTTTTCTCTTATTTTGTTTTTAGGCAAGATAAGAGAATCAGTAATAAGCAGAGGGAGAAGAAACCACATGAAATAGTCTCCTCCTCCCAAAATGGGGAAAGAAAGAAAGAACTCTTTTAAGAATCAAAGGCACAATAAGATGCTTCCCCAGGAGACAGGGATTTTTTCCTCCTTCACAAAGATGTAAATCAGAAATGGCTCACTGAACCATTTTGGGTTATATCTGTAGGGATTCAGCTGCAGTGCTGAATTCACTTTTGAATGGTGTGAGGGCCACATGATTCTCAATCACTTTTTTGGAACAGAATTTTTCACCACGGCAGACCTGATGGATGCTAGTGAGACCTCATATGAATGTCCAGGACAGGTTCAAAGTGGCTGATATCCCACTGTTAGGAAGTTTTGGCATAAGTACTGATCCTCAGCTCTTTTTCTCAGGTTCAGTTATGTGGAGTGGAATTTGGCTTCTTACCTTGTGGATCCATTAAGGACTAGAGTAGCCCTTATGTGCTAAGCAACATGGACAATGTAAGAAAAACTCAGGATTAAACAGTAATCTGGGTTGTAGTAGCAGCTATATGTTAGTGGTACATGTAGTGACTAAAACTGCACCAGGAAGATTAAATTTCAAGTCTGCTGAAGGCGTCCACAATCTGGGCAATCTGTTAAAGGACTGTACATAATGAATGTTGTACTTCTTTGTAGCTGAATGCTTAAAACTCATTTTCACTCTCTGTTCTCTCAAACTGAGGTTGTCAAATTGGTGCCAAGTAAGACAAGTTTGTAATATCTATTATGTACCTTGGAAGTTGGTGGAGGCTAGTTCCACTCAATTTAACCGTGTTGCTTTTGAGAACAATTTGTTCTGACCCAGCATGTGAAGCCTGTATATGAATCAGCTGTTTTACATATGTCACCAAAAGAACGTGTATGAATGATTTTTTTTTTCCTGTTAATTCAAGCAAGTCTGAGGGGGCTGGGGGAACATGGTTTACACAGAACCAGTTAATGAGAATGTGTTCACCTACTGGTTGATTTCCCTTCTCCAATTCAGCTGAAGAAGGATCTTATGTTTAAATTACTTGGGTTGGACTCAGGAGAGGTGGGATCCATTCCTGTGGTGGTTTTTCAGCCTCAGTGTAAGATTTTGAGCAGATCACCTCTCTCGCCTATGCCAATTTTTTTTTTTCTGCTGTATAAAGTGGGGAAAATTGTGATAATATTTTTTATTTTTTGGAAATATTTGCGCTATGGGCTCAAGAAAGCTTGTGGTATTAGGAAAGCAGAATGAGATCTGCATGCTGAATAATGACACATCTGAGAAAGCTGTAGCCTTCCATTTGAAAGACACACTTTGATTTGTTGTTGAGGTGTAATTTGGCCTGTGTACGTGTAACCAGCACTTTTAATGTGAACTGCGCAAATTAACTATGTAGATTTTATTGATAAGAGCTCTGAAATGCATGTGGCCATGTGAGTCATATGACATTCTTGTCCCTGAGTGCGTAAGCTAACTCTTAAATTTCAAGGAAAGATGTTCTAATTTTCATAGAAAAAGTAGATGATTAAGAGAAGTTTAAACAGTTACAGTTCTTTCTGGGTGGATTTTCTGTGAGAATACTCCTAAGTTAATGAGTTAGGCTGTATTAATTTCATTTCTTTTGTGGAAAGCAATTCTATATAATTTTATTTGACACCTGTGAGATTGGATACTGCTTTGGTTTATCTGAATGCTTTGGAGCTCTGGTTAAAGTACTTAAATACCTAACTCAGAGTACAGAATAAAGTACTGGCAAGCAGGGGAGGAGACCTCATATTATATATCTTAATTTGGGCATTGGGGTGTGTATTGCAAATGAATAAAATCTATGTTTATCAAGACACCATTCTCACACGAGTAATGATTCGATTAAAATGTGAAGCCAAACTTGTGTAACTTTACCACACAAGATCTACCTCTGAAATGCTGGGTACGTCCTGCTATTAGAGAGGAAACATCCAATCCATCTAAATGCAATCAAACAATAAAAAGTCATTAGCTGTGTTTGGTGACCTCTCAGGCACAATTAGATGTTGTCTGAGAGTCACCTGTGCAGTGTTATAAGGAGCTGTATTGCAGAGAATACAAACACAGACCACTCAGGCTGGTGATGAATAGTTATGCCAATTGTGATTGCACTCTGATTTTCTGTTACATATCCTCTAAGGCACTGCAAAAAGAGACCTGCCATTTTAATGAATCTTTCTGGTGTGTAGAGAAAGACAGTATAGTCAAGCATAGGTCATCTATAGCCCTTAGTATCAGCTGTAGCATACATGGCATTATATCATAATACCATTTTATCCCTCATGATCTTTGATCAGTGCTAATGATCAAAGTTTGCATAGCAGCCAAGAGAATCATGAGACAGTAGATATTTATAGCTTATGGCCAATTCTGATTACTCTATAGCAGCTTTCCCAGTGTTCTGTAGTTTGATTGATGTCATTGGCATGCTCCAGCATTCAGAATATATCAAATAAATTTGCTATGCTTTGAACATGAAAGGGAAGTAAAACACTGATAATTTAAGAAACCAGAAAAGTAGGGGAGATAGGAGATACACATTGCTGCATGTCCTTTGGCAACTAACGCCACACAATGCTTTCAGCAGTACTGTGCATGCAAATTGCCAGTCATCCTCTCTGAGGCAAGGCTTTACTTCCACGGTGAGAGCTCTGCTATTCAAAGGGGCTGGTAAATGAAATCTGAACTGCATATGCTGCAATGGAGAGGAGGACAGGAGCAGGAGACAGCTGTTTGGGGTGACTGCTTTACAAGCAGAAGCCTTTCAGTTCCATCAATCAGACAGTGTGAAAGGCCCAAATCCACAGACACCAGCATCCCACCCCCTTTGATCCCGATCCTAATAGCGTGCCAGTCACCGATGGAAATGCATTACAAAGTGAGAATGGTCCATTTTCTTCCTCCTTTTGCTGGGAGTCTGTATTTATCAGATTTAACTAGTTAATGGTTCTGCCCTCTCTCTCCTGCGCGCCGCGAGGAATCGCGCTGCGGAGGTGCCAGTTGTTTATTGTCACCGGGCAGATGAAGCCTCAGCAATCCCTGGCATCTGAGGGAGAGGTTTGGCTGAGACCTGCAAAGGGTTAAGCATCAAAATCAATGGCAAAATGGTTTTTGTGTTTTCCTCATGGAGACAGGGTTTGGTTGAGCCCCGTGAGGCCATGCTGTTCGGGGTGGGTGACACAGATTCCCATGACAGGGAACTGGTGGTGGCCTCGTGCCGAGCCTGCATCTCTGGTTTAGGAACCGTGTGTTGTGTCTCTGCCACAGCCTTTGTGCTTCTGTCGTCACTCTCTGCCAACAACAAGCCTAAGGCTGCTCACCCAAAGGGTTTTTTTCCTACCTGTGAGGCTGCAAGCACAGCTGCAGCGTGTCCTTGAGCTCGTGTGGCACCCAGTCTGCCCAAATCCATGTCCCCATCTATGAAATAGCTGTGAAGATGCTGAGGAGGACAGACTGTGAAGGAGGTGAAGCATGCCCTGTTGACAGGTGAGAGGCCATGAAGATGCTCTGAGTGATATAAACTAGATGGTCTTAGGCCTCAGATTTTTGTGGTGTAAGCTTCCATCTGTGAAATGGGCTTTATTCCTTTGTCTGTCATGCCTATATAATCTTTTTTGGATATCTGGTACCTAGCCCAAGGGCTCCGATTCCAAGCCCTACAATAATGAAAATAATACTTCTGAATAGAAGGCTTGTGGAACCTGTCCCTTCATCTGTAAAAGCCACTGTCTCATTTTTTCCAGTGTGAAGCATCTTATTATCAGGCTTTCTTACTGATTTGCAAACAGGAACGTTTGCAGGGTAATAAAGAAATGGGCCGCACACTTGGGTGATCTTCTGCTTTTTTCTTCTTTAAAAGCAATTTTCTTGGCAGTGAGTACGATAACAACAGAGTTAAGCTATGTCATTAATTTCCATAGATGGTAGATGGAGAATGTTAAATTCTAGGCACCTGAGTGAATCATCAAACTCTTCTACCACATAATGACTTTAAATAATCGTATTCATCATAATTAGTACCGTTAATAATGTTAAAAATAAACACTTGTACCTCAGACCATTAGTAATAGTAATCTTGTCATCGTCCATGAAAATTGCTAGGCCTGGTTATTTTTCACAGTGGGGAGCAGATACATGAGGTATGTAATTAAAATATTTATTACATATTTGATAGAGCTTTGACTATCATTATTGTATTACCAATGGCCTCGTTATTATACTTTCAATATGTTACTTTGTTTATATTGTGGTTAATAAAGTGTTAAAATAGCTTTGGGTTTCTGAGATCAATATATGTTAGACAGAAAAATGTACATGAATCGAGAGGTATGGAAGAAATGGGATTCAAACTGTGGTTAAATGAATTTCTGTCATTCAACCCTGTACTAAGAGATGGCACAAAGCTGACACCAGGCTAATCCTAGTGATAAATCCCCAAAATAGAATTTAAGTGATACTTAGGTGATATTTAATGGTTATTTTTACCTGAGTAGATTAAATGAAAAGAGTACTAGTTAGCTGAATGGGAGTGATGAGCTTTAGAAAAGAACAGTGTGTTCTAATTTTTTTTTGCTCTTTTAGCTGCAAGTTTTTTTTCCTGGTAACCTAAACAGGAGCTCTTCTGATGTCCATAGGGGCAAGCAGTGCTTTTGCATGCTAAACTGAATTAGTGTGAGCAAGGGGCAGGTGTAATTTGAGTGTAGATAATAGTGACAAAGCACGTCTTATTAAAAGGGATGGTGCACTGAAGTTTGGAAAATCTTTTGTCAGAAGGGGTTTTTTTTGTTTGTTTCTGTCATGATTAATTGCCAATTTACTCCTTGCCTGTCTGTAATAGAGTTTTGCAGGTTTAAGTTTGTAGCCATTATTTGAAAATAGTGTCATCATTTTCCTGTAGCAAGCTACTGTTTCCATCTGTTTCAGATCAGGACATACTTACTGTAAAAGTAAATGCTCTAGAACTAAAACAGATCCCACTATGATGCCTGTATCCTTAATCCTGAAGGATTTTGAGGAGTTCTCTAGGATGCTGGTTGTGCTGTCTGCTCCTGTTGCCTTGCTTTGCAACATTCAGTGGATTTTGTGGTATCTTTCAGGAACAGAAAATCATTGGAGATGATTTCACTGTGAGAACGGACCAGAATTTGTTTTTCCCCTTTTATAGGTGTTTTTGCAAAATTTTCAGTATTTCTTTTAACTGTTGCATTTAAACACTATCAAAAGAAACAGTTTCCAGTCAGTTTTTTTTTAGTAATTTCTTGAAGAACCTTTAATGTACTTTTATTCCAAAACACCTCCACACCTTCTGAAGCTTAAAAGATAATTAAATAATGAAGTTACTAAACTTTAGTTTAAAAAGGTAAAGAAAACCAGCCCCCATCCACCAAACCAGGCTATATCTGTGGAGGATAGTGGAAGATGTTTCTTAAATATGAAATGGTTTTGCATGGACAAAAGAGAGTTCTCTCCAATTCCTATCAGTGTTGAAAAGCTTGTTCAAAGGTGTGGTAGGGAAGAGTGACAGTGTCCCTTTCCTGGGAGCAGCTGATGGCTGTACGGACCAGGCATTTTTGATTTGCTTATTCATAAACTGGAATAAAGGAAACCCCAAAGATGCCAGAGTTGTTTTTCCAGCCTGTGTGTGCATGGCTGCCATCCTAACACCACTTTCAGGTCTGAATTCTGCTATTCTGGTGACTGAGCACAATTTATGGGGATGTGACCCCTGTCTTGCTGTGCTGCAGAGCACTGAGGCACCCACACAGGGAAGTCCAGTGCCTGTTTTTGCATGAAGCCAGTTTCCATGTTCAGGTAGCCACTTTTCACCTCCCACCCATTAAAGTTTTAACATAGTGGAACTTTTTGCCCTCCTTCTCCTCCTTCTCTTGGAAAGTCAGATTTCCTACCCAGCCTAAGGCTTCTCTAATGTACAGCTTTACACACATGGAAAGTAATTTCTTTCAGAAGTAAGCAACAACAATAAAACCTTATCATCTGTTCCATGCCAGATATAATGAATATAGTTGTAAATAAAACCTTATCACCTGGTCTAAACCCAACAACACAAGCAGTGATCACACTAGGATTTCTTTTTGGTTTGACCAACTATACTGGCTTTATTTAGTGAGACAGGCTAAAGCTACTTTCCCCCTCAACACATCTGATATTTCACAAGGTTTTGGGAAGAGGATGCTTTGAGTTATAAATTAATTTAGAGGACTCCTTTTAATAGTGTGAGATATCTCGTCTGGTAAACCATTAGCCAAGTCATAGTCTGTGTGAGGCAGTCAGATGAGGACAGTCAATACAAAAGTCTGGGTGCTTGACTGTCCAGAAAGTAATGAAGTTTTTTCAACAGCTTGGGAAAATTAATAAAGCTTGCCAAAATGCTATTTTGGATGCTTTCTGCGCTGTGTATTAATCTCACACTGAAAATGCCTTATGGATTTTTTCATATTATTAAAACTCAATAATTTTTACATTTACCCAGAGCTACTCAAGAATGACATCCAGTGGCAGGGTTTCAAAATTTAGGACATGGACAAATTTTGTCATCAAATGGAATTTTCCTTGTGGAAATGAGATATTTATTCTCAGTAAATTAAAGATAATCTCTTCCAGATTTCAGAGCTGTCATGACTGAAGGCCTGGACTTTGGAGGAGGCTGATGAACCTAATAAAACCTCTATGAAAAATTCAACTCTTCATTAGATCCTCCTTGTCACTAAGGCTTATTAGAGCCGCTTATTTGGGATTAGCACAGAAGACAGAATGTGTTTAATATGTTATTAAACTATATAGACTTAATTTTGTCCCTATTTGCTGTACTGAGTCTATCAGGGAAAAACCTGAGTTGTTCTGTATGTATGTGATTTTGTTTTGCTTAAATAAATTTGGTGTCAGATTTTTGTTATGATGTCTAAGGCATAATTTGGGATTTTAAAATTTAATGTATAGATTATTAGATAATTCCCATCTTCCCAGAAAAGAAACAAAACTTCATCCTACTGCATCCCCTGATAGTCTGAGGTGTAGCTACTTAATACAGGAGTTGAATCACTTATGGATTCCTCACAAATGGTATTGTGGCAATGTGTAAGAATAGCAACAGCATATATTAAAACATCTTTATAATCAGAATAATAATGAAGAGCCTGTAGATATGAGAATCCCAAAGTTTTCCCAGTGCTTTAATAAGTACTGAGCTACCATTACAATTCCTGAATTATTCAGGGCTATAATTTGGAGTCACAAGGCTTTAGTATGCTGTAGATGTAGCACTCAGGCTTCCAGGGTCATGGTAGATATTAAAAATTGTTATGGAGAGATCTAGATTGCTAATCACACAATGGCAGAAATGTTGTGGAGTGGCCTAGAATTACAAATAATTTAACAGGATCCAACTGGTGCTAAATCCCCTCTCTCCCATTCCTCAAAACACAGGTTGTACAGCAGTGCTTCTGTGACAGTAAAGGGGTGCAAAATGTCCTCAAGTGTACATCTGAAGAATCCTATGAGTAATGGAATAAGAAGAGCCCAGCACATACAGAAAAAAAAGTCTCCTCATGGACTGGAATGACAGTAAATAACCACTGCAGCGAGGTTATAATTATAATTTCGTCACAAGACTAGGGAAGTCAAGGTTTCACAAGGAAAAAAATCTATTTACAGGAAAATATTATGCTTTTCATTTGATATAAAAAGTAATTATTGCAAAGGGACCCATGGAAGATCTTGAAGACAGTCACCCTCCTTTTAATAAGTGCTTGTGGCAGCTAAGTGGGGATCAGGAGTATTCTTTATCAGGTTTGCATTCAAGTAGTACTAAATATATGCAGGTAGGAATTAAATAGTATCTGAGTTTAATTAAAATTATAAAAAAAAAAGAGGGAGAAGAATGGTTGGTAGACTGCTCGACTGCATTTTAACCAGTAACCTCAGACCCTAATTAGAAATGCTTTTCATATCTCCTCCATGCAAGGGCTTAATCTGACGTGAGTCTGTGAGCGAGGGCTTGGGGGACCAGTGTTAATTCTGCATTCGATCTTGGTTTGTATGGAGGCAGGCAATGCTGATTGACCGAGTTGCAGCACAGATCCCATGACCTTGCTGGGATTTTCATGTGAGGTGTTAATTGAGAGGGTGGGTTAATCTTGGAGCATCATTGTCCCCGAGCTGAGGACAAAGTTTGTGCTCTCTGTTTCCTTACTCAACAGTATATTTGATCTCTACCTCCTCCCCTTTATGACAGTTTAGCAAGCCTGCAGAAAATTCACTCGTGATAAATTTATTGGTGGAGGATTATCTCTTGCAGTTTTTGTTTGATTTTTCTTTTTTTATGATCTAGTTGTGGAGAAAGAGTGGTTAATTGGGCTGAAAATTAAAAAAAACAAAATATCCTTCTCCTGACTGTCCCCCCACAACCCACTCCAATGAGACTATCATAGCGGGTGGGGGGATTGACATCTTGAGATTAATTATACTGAAGAAAACTACAAGGCATGATTTCAAAGTTATTTCATCAGAGTTCTGGGGAAATATAAGCTCTTTTTATTCCTCCTGAGTAGAAAGCCTAAAATAATTACAAAAACAAAGAGATATTACAGGCAACAGAGCTTTTATAATAATATACAGGTTAGAGTTTTCATACTGGATTTGTGTAATGCAAGAAAAGACAACCCTGCCATTCTGCTTTTTTTTTATAAATAATGAATGGCTTTTTTTATTCATGTTTTGTTTTACAGGCCTGTCATTTTTAATGTAAGGGGGAAATTTTTACTCTGGGCAGGACTAATGTGTACTGGTTGACCTTAAATATGACTCCCAGGGAGCAGGATGGAAGTTAAAAGTGGCAGAAGCAATAGAGCTGTGAAACAACAGTGATAAAAAAAGCATGAATGATATCTGTCCTTGACATACGAAGAATTTATCTTGTTTTACTGTAAAGTACAGGCAATTTGTGCAAAGCCCATCCGGGAGCTCTGTGCCCTCTGCAGGCCCCAGAACTCGTGGTGTGGGTGGGAAGGAGACAGTCCCATGGTGGGAGATGGTGGGGTCGTGTTGGTCCACTGGGTAGAAAGAATGGTGTTTGGGCCTGCTTGGATGTCTGTGGGATACATCCAGTAAAAAATGGCAGCCGTGGCTTTTACATGCATGATTTGGTGGTTGTGTAACCTTCATGAGAATATTTTCACCTGAGTGGTGCTGTTGCCTATGCCAGAATAATTCCAGAGGCCTCTAGCATGGCGAGATGTTCCTGTGCAGAGCCACAAGAACGAGTGGGATGCCTTGATGCCACTGCAGACCTGGCCTCACGACTTCTAGGTTTTCCTAAATAGTTCTGAGGCAAAAATCACAATCCTTAGGTAATTGCCCTTTGAAGGGACATTGGGAGATTTTTTTTTCTTTTCCTTCTCAAGAAATGTGCATTACTGGAGAGTAACTTTAATCAGCAAGAATTTAATAGCTTCCTTGGCTGGGTGAAAAGCTACAGGTCAGCCCTTGGATTTATATCCCTCTATAGGTTCCAGTTGTAGAGAGTTTCTTGTAGCAGTAGTCAGCAGTCTTCTAGGGCTGTTACACCAGATTGTATTTTTCTTTTTTAAAGTTTAAGAATATTGATAGAAACTCAGTGGGAGCTAGGAAATGCTGGCGCTCGCTCCAGTGTCTATATCTTGCTTTGAGGAGAGGCACTGGAGCTCGCCTGAGCTTGGGATTCACTGGAGCCAGGAGCTGGGAGTGCTGGTGCTCCACTCTTCCCTCAAGATGCTCCGACTCCACGATCCCACCCTTGCCCCCACCACGCCAATGCTATTAAAATCCACCCACGTGTTATCTGTAATTGCTGACCACTATCTTAAGCCACCCTGCAGCCTTTGAGGGAAAAAATTAATTTTGGAGCTGTGAAAGAGACAGAAATTTTGTTTCGCAAAGGATTTGGAGAGTTTGAAATCTGGCTTCTGTTCATCCTGGAATGAAATGTGACATTTTCAAATTCTTGGCAGAAGAAAAGTCTCAAAAAAAGCTGCCTTTCAGATTGATCAAAATGGTTCATTCTGGGTTGGACTTGCTTGATTTCATAATTTACCAGAAAAAGCCTGAAATAAAAGTCACTTCAAAATGAAAAAATCAAAAAGGTCAAAACAAATCCCCCTCCCCAGAAACTCAAGGTAAATTGGCAGGGTTCGTAAACCCACTTCAGTTTTATTAGTCCACATTCTCAAATTTGAATGGAG
Source organism: Anomalospiza imberbis (assembly GCF_031753505.1). Classification (NCBI taxonomy): domain Eukaryota; kingdom Metazoa; phylum Chordata; class Aves; order Passeriformes; family Viduidae; genus Anomalospiza; species Anomalospiza imberbis. Next base: position 4,612,795 of record NC_089693.1, on the reverse strand, counting down.
ACTATCGATGTTTCGGGGTTTTTTTTGGGTTTTGTTTTGTTTTGTTTTTTCTTTGTTTTTCTGCAAACACCCTGAGATTATCCCTCAGTAGCTTATGGAGGAGGCACTGAAATGAAGGTGGCATCTTGGGAACTGTATTGATACCCAGGTTTTGATGAATTTCAGCAAAACATGTATTTATGGCCTGGTTGTTTGTGTTGAGAGGTGAGAATTTCTGGTGTCTGTAGCAAAAGCAACTTAGGGGCTACAGAAATGCAATTTGTTCTTTGTGTTAATTGCAGACAGTTATCAAAAGGATACCCTTAATCATTGGGGTGATGTTAATATTTTAAGGGTTTCATAATAGCAATAGTTATTTTTAACACTATAATTAACTACTGTCTACATGTAGCTGCACTGTTTTAAATAATTATGTCTTGGTATAAAGATATATTTGGTATAAAGGTATGTTTGTCTTGTCTAAATGTAGACAAGACTTTCTTCCCTGGGTTTGCTGAAGCTATAGAATTCTTAATAACTTCAGATGTTTCCCTAGGTAAGACTTAAGGCTTGTGCCATCTTTCATTAGGAAAAGGAAAACTGTGAACCCTTCCTGCCCTTGCTGGTGGCTACTCACAGACCCTGCTTATGCTTTGGGGTAATTAGGTGAATTTTTGAAGTTGATAAAAGGAGGAATGAGGATGATGAGGAAAGGGTTGTAAGATATTTTCCCTTTCCATGTGATGAAGTCATTAAAGGAGGAAACCAATTGCCAGTGTGGCATTCCCCAAAGGAGGAGCTGCTTGCTGCTCCAGGCTCTGTGTAAGTCCCTGTGATCTGCTGTGTAATTTTGTGTGGAAGAACAATTCTGTGTTGCAGTTGGTGAAATTAAGTGATGCAATGACCTGCAGCTTGAAGGGTTTTCTGTGTGTGTTGTGTTTCTGTAAGAGCATTTTGGTTTGGCCCTTTCTGTAGTCAAAGGGAAGAGGGATGTCCATCAACATCATCTTTATGGACTGGCCATAGCTCTATTAATAGGCAAATATAACTCTATTATTAGGCAGATAGTTAATGTTACCACATGTAATTTTGGACAAAGTACAGAATGACTCATGCAGCAGATGAATTACCAATTTCATCTTTGGGGCTTTAGGCATAATGGTCTTATGGTGGTTGTTTGTTGTTTTCAGTCACTGCCCTTAATCTGTTTTTTAAAAAATTCCACTGATTCTATATTTATAGCAACCGCTTCACCTCATTGCTCTGGATGATCTTACCAGTTAAAATATGTCCAGCCCGACATAAGGAAGCGGTCTTCTGGTACGTTCCATCTGTGTGATGTACTTTGTCTGTAAGTAATAACAAAAGGCTTCATTAGAGAGCTAATCAGCTCCCTCACCTTTGAGACCTAAAGTAATCATGTATTTCAGATGCACATCTATAAGAATGAGCCTGGTAATGGTGGATAGCAGGAACTGTCTTTAGGCGAAGGCGGCAGGTGCTGCTGTCGGCTTCCTCCTCGCTGGGCTTTGCCTCTTAATCCTGAGCCCCCTCTTTCAATAAAGTTTTACTTTGGCTTCTTGCAGAAAAAAGGTTTCGGAAGCTGGGTAAACAGAGGCTGAGCCTGCACGAAGGGGATTAAGGAGGAGAGGCAAGAGTGGAAGGGAAAATGAGGATATGACAGAGGCCATAGTGAGTTCAAACAAAATTTGGCCTGCAGAAGGCAGAAGAAATCCCACTGGTGACAGGTGCCATCTTGTGGGTCATTCTGCCACTCTGCCTCCTGCCACTTTTTATAACGAGAAGAGATAAAGGAGGACTGGGTTCTTAGAGGCTTCGAATTGGAAAAGTAATTCAAAGGGATGTGAGCATGGTTGGCTTCGGGGTTTGCATGATACTGTAAACATCAATACTTTGCTTGTCAGCGCTCTATGCTATTTAAGAATGTTAAAGTCCTCTATGAATAGAGACTATGTGCGTGTCTAGAAACATGTAATCATAAATAGTATGAATGAAAATCAAATTATTTTTACTTTATAGTAATGCAAATAAAATATTCATACATCATGTAGGCCTAGGAAAGGTTACAGCCTGCAAACTGTGCTAATTAAAATATAATAGCACCGAGGAGTATATGTAAGAGTTACTAATGTCCGTATTTTCCCTCTTTCCTTTAAGATCTTATCTTTAATGAATACATAAAAATGCAATGGTTAGCTGGTACTTTAGTTCTGTGGGTTTTTTTCAGGAAATTTATTTTGAAAGGATGTGCAAAAATAATCTCAGCATCTACTAAGCCAAAATCAAATATACTATGATAAAGTATATATGATTCTTTTTTTTAAGGGGAAAATTAGTATTTCAGGCATGATCCTGAATTCAGTCAAAAAGCTACAGCATGATTCATTCTTAAAGATTTCCCAGTTTAAAAGAAAAAGAAATAGAACAGTATTCATGTCAAACACAATCGCATATCTCAGTATTATTTTTAAACCAAATTTGAGGGTCAAATTTTTAAGGAAGAGAAGAAGTTTTGAATTATAAATTACTAATTTTAAGTACTGTCAGACAAACAACCCCAACTTGGAATTAGCCTTAATTTCCTTTTCCCATGTTAATACTCTTGTCTGAAATAACGTTGCTGTTTTGTGGACGTTTATGAAACAAAATTGCATTGGGGTGAATGAATAGCAATGAGAGGAAGCTTTAAGCTGATATGTACAAAAATTCTAAATTTGCCTTATTGCACGCATTAATGCCAGAAGTCGAGTAAGGAATCTGACATTGTCTGGGTAGGGAACAGCAGCAGTGCCCTCCGAGAGCGTGCCCATCACAGCTCTAGGTGAGCTCTGCTAAGAATTTGTAAGGAGAAAGCAAATCCATGAAAATACCAAGTAAATTTGACTGATTAATGCATTTGAAAGGAATTCTTATTCCTTGGCGAGCGTTCCGTTGTTATGAGGAATATGAAGATCATCGAGTGCATTATTCTGTCCCCACGATTTGCTTATCCCCGGTTGTGAATCAGTGCATGAGACTTGACTGTCAATGGCTGGAGTCAATGGCTGTATTGTGCATGGGCAGAATTCCCGGCCATGCAAACTGAGCTCAGGCTTCATATTCTTTAATCACCTAAACTTGGGAAGTTGCATAAATGTGGCTGCGCTTGAAGCGCTGTGAAAGTCTTCTGTGCATGTAAAAAATAATAAAAAAATTATGTATATGTTCAGATGAGCTTAAGGGCAGTGAAGAACTTTGGGCTGTGCCTTTCGGTTAGTTGTTCACGAAATTAAAAAATTATTTGTAATAAAACTTCTCGGTGGTTAATTATGACATTTTAATGGGGCGAGCTTGAATTCTTTCACGGGGTTATGAAAACAAATTAATGTTAAATATGACATTTTCCTTTGGATTTATGACATATGCCCTGGCGCCTCCCTCACCCCACACAACGTGTACAAAAGGAGGTATTAACAGAAAAACAGAGATGTTGTGTGTTCTGTTATGAACAAGCTTTGTGATCTCATCCCAAGGTTTTATCCAAGCTTGAACCATCTGGCTTTGAGCTGGGGAAAAGCATGTCAGGCTCTCCCCCAGAATTTCAGTGTCAGGGAGAAGGGGCAGAGTGCCTGTGCTTAATGCCAGGCCCCCTTTCCTTCCCTCCACAACCCTGCGAGAAAGACAGGAGTCAGGCATTGAAAAGCATACCAGGCATTTTTAAACACAACCCTGACATTTCCTCAGCATTTCCATAGCTAAGGCTTTCCTTTTCCCCATCCCCCTACCCCTCTTTCAATCAAATAAGGCACCCGCTCTCTCATGCCTAGTGCAAAGAAGGGAAGGGAGGGAGGGGGGGGAAAAGTTGGCAATTTAATTCAAACAAAAGAAGCTTGAAATCTATAAGCACAGCAACTCCGAGGCTTCTGGCAAATAGAATTCTAATTAGTATGCTGCTATTTTTCTTTTAGACAGATGAGGGATGCCCCCTATTGACTCTAGCAGGCAGGCTGGTTAAAAAAAAAAAAAAGGGAAAAAAAAAAGGAAAAAAAAAGAGGGGGGCAGGTGGGGGCTAGCCAGCAAACACTGCAGATTGCAAATTATATCGCAAACCCTGCCAAGTCCCAGCTCTTGGCATCAGATTTTTAATGACACCCTGGAAAAGGGAAAAAGAAGCCCTCAGCTAAGGGATAAAAATGAGGGGTTTTACACTGTGATAAGTCTTTGCTTAAAACCCAAATGGCCAAGCACACATTAGGGTTTTAAAATATTCATAGATAGAAGTGAAAATGAGGATATGAGGATGTACATTTGTTGCTTGGTCAATTGACAACTCATTCTGCATATTAATAAAAGGGATGATCTAATTTTAAAGGGACAGTCTGTCTTTTTCAACCATGACTTTTTGAGTATTATGAAGCTGAGGGCAAAACATCACAGAGGAGGCCAGTGATGACACAGAATGTTGTTTTCTTTTGATGTAGACCTGGTACTAACTACTACTTTGCTCAGGAATTCTGGGGTCTCTAAAAATACGATACCCTTCTTGTATAGTCTCTCTGATGTATGGCTGCTGAACACTTTGATTTCTTTTTCCCCCTCTCTCTTTTTTTTTTTTTTTTTTTTTTTTTGCAGTGCATGAGGCCTTTCACAGTTGTAGGATTTTATCCACAAACAGTCAGACCATCACAGAGATGGAAGCCATTTCTTTTAATAATTAGGCCACCTTCTGTTCCACAGGACTGCTTTTGGCATGCCTACCTCGAAATAATGTTTTTTTTAATATCACAGTATATCTCCTCCCATCCAATACTATACAGTAAGCGTTCACAGCAGTGTGAGCTCATATTAATATTACATACACTACCTTAGTTCAACTAAGAGAAATCTCTTGGTCAAAGCTTTAAAAAATAAATCTGGGCCCGTGCATCTCAAGTACTTCTGTTCAAGAATCACTTGAGGGTTAATTTAAAGAAGAAAAAAAGGCACTTTGATTTCATTACACCTGCAAATCCTAGTCACAATTAATGCCATGGTTGTGTGTGCCTATCCTGAGTCATGGTAAGGCAGTTAAATACCAAAGAAACTCTATCTGCTTATAATTAAAAATGCAAAACTGAACTAAAAATTATTTGCATTTACAAAACTGTACGCACTACAAAGTGAGGCTGTGTTAATACCAGTCTCAAAAGTCACAGCTAATATTAATTATCTTTAAATACACACCCGTATACAAATGAAGCTTTAACTCAGATCATGTAGCTCACAGTATTTCTAGCACAGGGCTTCAGACATTCCATAGATTTTTAGGGCATCCTTTAGGCTGCGGACGTAAAAAATGAGGTTTTACATAATCATTTGCTTTACCTGTCAGTCCCTCCTAGTGCAGTTGCTTTTCTCAACTGAATTTGACAGAAGGGCAGAAATGTCGGCGATAATTAAGTTCTTCTAAGTTTGGTTAAAATCGGTGGAGGAGAGAAAGCCAAAGGAGTGCCCCCACCATGGGGAAGGTGGGCAGGACTCAACCCTTCCACGCTGGCTTTGGGAACAGCTGGCGGGCTGCAGCATCTCCTTGTGCTTCCTGAATGGAGCGTGTGGTGAGGAGATAGAGGAGCAAGGGCTAAAGGACAGAAATCTGTAGGAGACTGCATTAGCTGAAGAATTTAGATGTGTGGTTTTCAGGAAGAGCAGCTAGCTTACCTTTTCTGACATCAAGCCTTTTTCCAGAGCAGTAATTGTGTTGACATTGTAAGGAAAAATTGCTGCTGTTATTTAGGAGAGTCTGCTGATCAGTCTTAAAAAAAAAAAAAAAAAGAGTGTTATCCCTATAACAAGATTATAGTGTTACTAAATGGGTTCTTGAAGTTTATATTTAAAGACACTACGGTGGGAAGTTTCCAAAGTGAGATGCTTTGTTATGTGAATCCTGTTAAAATTAGCAAGTTCATGTGGTTTGAAAAGTGACTTGCACCATAGTGTGAATGACACAAAGGAACCTGTGTTAGGTTACCAGTACCTGTGCTATCCCACTGAACAGTTTTTTAAAGAAAAGGAACTGAAATGCAAGAAGCTGAAGGGGAAAGACTGCAATAAGATGGACCAGAATGGAATTCCTCAGCACATTGATGAATTAGTCTTGGTGCAGAAGTGTCCAGGCAGTGACACTGTTTGCATTTAATCCTGAAAGGAAGAAAACCAGTCCATAAAGCTCCCATTGATTTGTCAGAAACTTTCCAGGGTGACCTCAGCTCATGGTGGTACCTCTCTGGTAGCCGTGGCTGTGAGTCAATGGGAACCATTATAGATGTTAGGAGAGTGTATGGTCTAATCTGTATAGAGTGGCATACACCCTAGAGAAATAGAGCTAAGGTAAAAATATGGTGTGGTCTAGCTGCTTTAATTGGGAATGCCATCGGATTCTAAGGATACGGGATCAAGTCCTTCATATAATTCCTGTAGTTACCTGATGATTCGTTTGCTTGGTAGTTTGAGAGATCATGAAAAGACATCACCGGTTTTGTTGATATACACAGAAACAAAGCTAAAAAAACCCAAACCAAACTCCAAACTGGAGCTTTTGGGTTGATTGTACCTACTGCTACTGAGTGTGAAGCAAATTAGGTGTGCTAATAGAGGCAGGGTGGGAGGAAGAAATGTTTTCTTTCTTTTGGCAGTTGCTCCAATATTAACTGCACATATCTATGTGGAGTTTTATGGTCAGAACAGTAAGCTCAAGTGTAAACTTGAACTGGATGTTGAACAATAGGCATCCATTTAGTAGATAAATTAGATTACCAAAAATTACCTATACCAAAGGAAGAGCTGAAATGGCTCTGTCTTTAATGATCTAGCCCAGTGGGAAAAAATAGGAAGTAGTTTGAAGATATCATCAAGAGTTCTTGGTAGGAGTATCAAATATTGCTCTCAGGTGGTTCAGAACTGCTGTAGGAAGAATCAATACCCTATCAATTAGTAAAAATTGCAATTACTACTTTCAGGAAAGGTTTTTGGCGGAAAATAATGTCCCCCTCCTTTTTTTATGGACAAGTTACATTCAGTCTGCAAGTGCAGGAATCTGACAAGTAATTTTAGCACCCAGTGGCTTAAAGGAGTTCAAATGACCACTAAAGTCATATTAACTTGTCAAATTGACCAGTATTTTCTGCCACTGAAACAGTAGAATGGATGGCTGGAGACAATAAAATTGTTTCAATTATACTGCATTAAGCATCTTCACGAAGAAGTGAAAATGCAGAAAGCAAATAGGAAAGGATCTAAGAGACGAGCTCAACAATGACAAGAATTTCAGTGGGACTCCTGAGTGAATACCACATTAAAGAGATATGCTGGAGGAAATATCTACTGAAGGTACACGCCGCTAATTTGTACTTAGAGTTGTAGAATCATAGATTTGTTTAGGCTGGAAAAGACCTCTAAGATCACTGAGTCCAATTGTTAACCAGCCCTGCCAAGCCCACCACCAAATCATGGCCTGAAGTGCCATGTCTACACTTCTGTTAAACACCTCTAAAGATTCTGACTCCACCACTGCCCAGGGCAGCCTGTGCCAGTGCTTGACAACTTTTGGTTAAAATATTTTTTGAACATCTATTCTAAACATCTCCCAGCACAACTTGAGGTCCTTTCCTGTCATACTGTCATTTTTTATGTGGGACCAGAGCCTGACCCCCACCCTCCTTCCAGGGAGTTGTAGAGAGTGAGAAGGTTCCCCCTGACCCTCCTTTTCTCCAGGTTAAGCCTCCCCAGCTCCCTCAGCTGCTCCTCAGAACTATAGAGGCAGGAGCTTCCTCTTAAATATTAACATTGGTCTAGGAAACAAAAGGTCAATATTCTGAAAAATGCTGTTGGCCTTTAATATGTGACAAAACAAATGCTTTTGCTGTCCAAGAGTTGCCAGACTCAGCATTTCCTCGAGTTTCCTTCTTGGGAGAGGTGTTTTGCTCCCAATATATACAAAAAAAAACTTCAATGGCCAGTAAATTTGAGAGTCAGTTATAACTCTCATCTACACATAGGAAAACCCTTATGCTCTCTAAGTGCTTTAGTAAATGAGGTTTTTTGATTTTGTTATGTAACGTAGAAGTTTTTAGAGCCATAGCCATGCTTTCCATGTTCACATGATGATGTGGAATGAGGAAGACCAAGCTCTTGGTTAGCTGAGTAGAGCTTCATTAAATTCATGCTGAAAAACACCTGGACTAAAAATTGTCCAACTGTAAAGTTGTTGCAGGATGTGATACAATGCAACAGTACAGCTGATTTTAAAGAAATAAAGCAGCTGTGGTGCTTTCTTTACATTAGAGCTATTGCTGAGGCGTGGGGCGGTTTCAGAAAGAGGGAAGATATGGGATAGAGGTTAGAAGAGAGGGCTGGAATAGTTTTGGGGATATTTTAAATGAAACATGCTAAAGACTGAAGATACTAATGCGTAGATATGCAACCTTCCTTCACTTCTGTATGCCTATACAGATAGTTCCATGGATTTCATAAAGTTTTCTTCGAGGTGGTGTATTTAATCCAAAACATGAGTAGAAAATACATGAGATCACATTCTGCTATCCTCCTCACGGTGAGCATTTTTATAGTTTGCACCTTTTGGGCATAATCTGAGCAGGAACAGGGCAGGAGGGGCAGAATTGCTGATGGTAGAGTTTGATGCCTCTAAGGCTAAAGGGGTGAAGCCACCCCTTATTTCACACTGTGATGGGTGACACTAAACAAACACACAGAGGAACTCTGCCTCTTGTAAACTGAATACCCAAAGCCAAGCTCCAAAGAAAAGTAATGTGGAAATCGACTCCTGCACCCAGTGCTTGAATAAAACCCCCAAATTGGTGTTAACTCTTGGGTATTTGTCAGCCCAAAGCTGGAAGTGTTTCCTTTGTGCTCGAGTGTATATGACTTTTCTTTACTCACCGGAATGCATGAGAAGAACATCATGGATAAAGTTCCAATTGGCAAAAGTGGAAATGAAATATGTATTTTCAGAGGATAAAAATGTTACAAGCATCTACAAACAAGTGGCAGAGAGTTTGATATAGTAAGAAAATTATGACCCATGACCTTGCTCCGATTCAGTTCGACTTCTCACTTAAAACCACATTTCTTTTTATATGTCAGGTTATATATTTTACTCAGTGAAATGTTTGGTTTATTTCAAAAATACAGAAGTATAGCCAGTCTCACCATCCAATTTTTCTTAGAGCACCCACTCCAATCAGTGTGCTCCTCTGCAATGAATAAATCCAGCAGTAAATTATGTATGATTCAAACACACACACAGAGATTTATATTTATGCTTACAATGTCAGTATAATTTTACAGTCAAGACACAGTACATATACTCTGCTGTAAGTACTAGCTTGATATAGTAAACTCAAAAGAGCACGTTGGGGGTTAGCAGTTAGAGCTGAAAGTGAAAATCAAGAAACAGCAGTAGGACTGCTTTTGTCTTCAGCATGCTCTTCAAGATGTGAGATGCTCCAGTGGGTGGGAGACCTATGCACCACCCCCCCAATTCTGGGGATAACCCCAGCAGATATGCTTTACAATTACCTTTTCTTAAAATGCCAATTAACCCTTTCAGGGTTTTGTGGCATACTGTGAGCAAGCAGGAGAGAGGCACTCATTTATCCCTTATATTGAACATCAAAACCAATTATAAGGGGATTGGGGTGGGAGGAACAGGTCTTGTGCTACTGGAGATGTATCTGGAGTGCTTCCTGGGTTTATTCTTGTGATTTTTAACACTTAGGGGGGTCTGCAAGTGCAGATAAAAATATATTAAAAGTTAAAAGAAAAATAAGTAAAAACCTACAGATAAAGGCATCACTTCATTAAATGAAATAGAAAAAAAAAGCTTTAATTCTCTTTGGCAATATTGTTCGTACTTGTTAAATCTTACCAGCTCACAAGGCAATGACAGTTTTAATTTTATCAAATGTTCTAGTGTTTATGCTCACAAAAAGTAGCCACCGGTGTAAATTAAGACTTAACTCTATCAAAGTAATTAATACCAGGCCACAGGCAGACTGAAATTTCATAATAAAAATAACCCAAAAATATTAAGGTTCTTAGGGGAAATAGAATAGTGCTTGGATGAACTAGAATGAAATATTGCTAGAATAAACCTAGAATGGCATTAATTAACCTGAAGATTAACTTAGCCCATTTAAATATGTTTTGCTACTTGGACTCTGATCCTTCAAGTCTCACATGGAGATCGACTTTTCCATGGGGTCTCATTAGGGGAAGCGTTACTGAATGTGAGTAAGGGTGAAGGAAGCAGTTGTGTTTTGAGTACCTTGTCACATTTAGGCAGTGTACACAGTGGGTTGTGGGTTTTTTTGGATGCATTTGGTTTGTAAGTTGTTGGACAACTTTGTGAGTTTAAGCTATTTTGTTATTAACATGAGAAAGGTGAGAAGGAAAGGGTGCTAAATTTATGAAGAGATTTTTTTATACATAAGTCGGTAATATTTTAACATTTCTGGTAACATCCCTTAAACTGTATCCGTAACCTTTCTAACATCCCATACCTTCTGGGGTCAGAGGAAAGAGCAAGACCCTGATGTTTCTTATCACAAAACCTGCTATCTTCTGATTCAGGGTAAAACACTCCACAGAAGCTCTGTGATTGCTAATAACTGAGGTCAGACTGCCTGTTTGAGTCAGGAAGAGATGATGCATATGGAACTGGCTGGTTGCAAGCTTTGAAGGAAAAGCTGGACTGTGACAACTTCTGTTGAGCTGGAACAGAAAGAATATGGGAAGATGTAGACTGTGGGTGTCTGCATTGGCAGCTTCACCTCCTGGAAATGATTCCTGGGCTCCCATTAAGACAGGATGAGTATCACCCTTACCAGAGGATGCAGCTGTGCTCTGTTCAGATTTCTCCACACGTTCATCTTGGAGCAGAGGGAATTTGGCTGAAGTAGATGAAACTACACAAGGTATGAATTGGACCTGGACCAGTGAAAGGAAGGTGGCAATTAGGTGGATTTTTGAGTAAAATAACTTAATTCAGCTTAGTTTCATCCAAAATATTTGCTTGTCTTTGTAGAAGTACAGTTTTCAGCTTGTCTTTGGTGTTGGATCAGGATCTCAAATGATTTAAGGATATGTTTTCTTTCTTGTCTTAGAGGACTCAAGGCTGAACACTACCAAGCAGCAGGAAAGCAATGCCCTCTTTTGCACTGAATGTTGTAGCCAGTGCTAAGTCTTCGAAGGTAGATTCTTTTTGTTATGCAAATACAAACTGTTGCTGATGCACTGAAAGGAGAATTTTCATTATTAAGTTTTTGCAGTCAGCAGTCATCAGGTACTAGACAACAAATGAGAGCTAACATTGGCTTTGTGAGACATTGAACATACTGAAAAGGTAAAACACACAAAATTCATCAAAATAGCCATGATGGCACCAAAGGCTGTCTTTGAGACACCTGCATTTTGGGAAGTGCATCACCTACTGAACGGGAGATTTGCAAGCATTTAGGCATTTAGAAAAGATTATGTTTGTGTCCTTTATATATACATATGTATATATATTTATATCTGGTTGAGTGATTAGGTTTATATAAACATACATATGCCAGTTTTCAGCTGCATGTGAGATTGTTTACTGCACACATTAGACATACATCTTTAAAATAAAATACATGTAACCAAGACAAAAGTTATGTACATTTGCTCTATCCAAGCCTCTGCCTTTTACCTGCTGAGCAGGAGGATGAGGGAAAAGGATTTAATGCAAAGCAGAGAAAGTGCTATTAATGTCCTGAAGGAAGGAAGGAAGCAGTGTCTATCACTGTTTAAATTGCTTTCTGGATGTCCAGATGTAACGCAGCAGCAGAACTCTGGGTGATTGTACATGCTGCCTATGGTGCAACAGTGAGGTAGAGCAGGGTAAAGGAAGTATAGTTTTAGTAGCCCCTGACAGTGTAGGTAGAGAAATAGGGGTCTGTTATAATGATTTCCCGTGGAGGTGAGTGCTAATCAAGAGGGGGAAAAGAACCTCTGAAGGTCATCACCAAGGAAAATTACATGCTATGCTGTTTCTGGCATCCAAGTTCGATCACAGTGCTCAAGAAAATAGCAGGAAGAGATGTGTACTGGGCACACACACCTATGTGCATTGGTTTGCTGTGTACTACATAATAATACCTGGGGTTTTCAGCACCTGGGGTTATAATGGGTTCTCTTTGGACAAGCAGAGCTGAGGAAGATGAGATGTTTGGGTCATGTCTTGCAGAGAGAGGGTGAGAGCCTGAAGATGGTGATTCTGCAGGATTGAATAACACAAACATAACTATAGGGTGGGAGGGCTGCTGTGGCAGTTGAAACATCCCTGATGGGTACTTGCAGGTTAACCAGACAATGAAGAGACTTGGGGAACACTTACCATTATGCCATTAGCAGTGTTACATTGTGTAATTGATACCTTTACATCATTGCTTGGTTTGTGTGTCAAAGTTTTTAGCCAGGTTTCCATCTGCTTTTTTATTTTCTAATTCCATAAAATATTATTTAATTATACTATGTTTGTATTTTTCACATAATGCCTTTGTGTGTGTGATACTCTGATTATTTTTTGAATTCCAAGTTATGTGACTTTTTAATCTGTTTGTCTTAATTGTTCTTGAAATCGTTGTGCACCCCACAGAGAACTCTGTTTAAAAAAAACCCAGTGGGATTATCCTTAACTCCAAAAATATATAAAGATCACCAGGCTCTAGCACTAACTGTGTCATAAATTCTGCGTCTCTTCATGCTATTCCTCCTCTAATGATTCTGGTTTTTAACCAGTTAGCAAAATACAATTATCTCCTTGTTAAAATAAACAGACTTCATCGGGCTACTGAATTCATACGTATTTTAGAAATATAAAATGTGTGTTAATAAAAGCACTTTAAAGAGAATACATCAGCATAATATATAAATTATTTTCTCACTTCTCTGCATCATCTCCCCTCCATCCTGATACAAGTCATAGGTACTAACTAATCTGGAAAACAAAGTTGAGGAGAAAGGAAAGGTACAGTTTTCTTTCTTGTCTAGAAAAAATCTTTGTACAGTCTCAATGAAAGACAGTGTCTTCTGGGGAAGAAATGCTAATGTGAAATTTTCTCTTTCTCTCAACACAGTCATACATTAGAGATATTTGTAGCAGTGGAGCTACAGACTGCAATAGGTGGATGGATATTTACCCAAGAAAATTTGAGCCATGCCCTTTCATTTTCAGAGAGCTGCTACCTAATCTCAGTGTAGCATCAAGACAAAGGACACATCATTCCGTTTGCGCCTGCCCTGCAAAAAAAAAAAAAAGGGAGGGAGGGGACTTGTGGGGGTAGGAAAAAACCTACAACGCTCTCTGAATGCTATTAGAATAATGGTCTGGGAAAAAAAAAAAAAAAAAAAAGATAAAATACAAATTTCACTCCGATCTGGGTTGGATTACTTCCCCATGCCCCTGCCTTTATTGGGCGATTTGGAGTTTCATTAGAATTCAGAATTCCTGCAGAAAGAAAAACCACAGTGGCACGGACTTCTCTTTCAAGGGGATTGCAGGCTGACCCATCAAAATGAAAAGGCTCAATGTTTTGCTGACAGGTCCCTGAGCAGGCCTGAGTGACAGCTTCATTTCAGCACTTCTCAGATGAGATTTGAATTGGGGGGTGGAGGAGGTAGTAGGAGAGAGACTTTGTTCCCTAAAAAGTGTCAGTGTCAAACTCTGCAGTTCAAGTTCTAGTGTCTGAGGTACAAAACCGAGTCAGAAATCATCTTCGACTTGCCTGCTTCTCAATTTATTATTAATGTCTCTCTAATATTAGCACGCATGGAGCTTCATTTTAATCCTAGAGTTCATGTCGAGTGTGCGTTGTTCCTTTTATTGGAAATTAAAAAAAGGTAGAAGGAGATGGATTAAAGTACAGTGAACTGTTGTATAATGTCTGCATCGAAGATTACTTAGTGGCATTTTTCTGTTGTGATAATCAAAACATCAGTGAGAGCTTGATCCCACCTCTTGTCTGTGGGAATACCATTTTTTTTCTTATAAATTTACCTGGGTCTTTTTGTCTGCAAAATAAATTTGGATATTTGATAAATAAATTTGGATATAAATTTGAAGGCATTCTCAGTTCAGTAGCAGCTTTATGTCTACTTCACAATATCCTCAATGAGTAACTTTTTATTGTTTATCTCAATAGAAAAAAAGATAAAATTGTGGCAAACCTGTCCCTGCTATCCAGGCAAGGGGAACCAGAGGAGCATCTCAGCCTTCTCATATAAGGGAAGCAAAAGTCATTCACTTCCTACTTGTTCCCTTACGAAAGGTTGATTTGGTATCTGCAGAGCCATTGGCAAATTTTTTTTTTCTAAAAGTTTATTTAAATTTCAGGTATCAGTTACTGGTATTCACAGCTTTTATTGCCCTTTTCCTCCTGTCTTGTGCATATTGATGTTTACCTTGGTGTGAGTAAAAAATCCAGCTGGTGAAGTTTGCTTTTAGGAGCCATCAAAAAAAAGTTAACCTAATTTTTCAAATAATATTAGAAAATTAAGTTTCAAAATGCACATCTTCAAAGTAACATTGATCCTTATACCTTATTCCTATACCTTAGAAGTCATCTCCTCAATGACTGTATCAAAATGAGATATTATTCCATAGAACAAGGATGCTCTTCAGAATCAAACAGAATTTTATATATTACATTCACTTTGGAACAAATTCCTCTCTAATTTATATTGCTGGAAAGCTGTAGTAACTCCAGCAAAAGTGCAGGCTTTACAATCTAGGTGGAAAAAGTTTTGGGCTGAGAGAGAAGCACATGAAGCTCTAATTCTTCTGTGAATGTGGTGAACAGGGCTGCATCAGTGTTGTTGGATTGTGCTTCTGTTGAACGCAATAGCCAATAATGGCATAAAATCCATGTAAATTATCAGAGTGTACCTTGCACCATCCCAAGAAAGCTCCATCTTGTCAACTTTTGCTAATTGCTCATGGTTTGCTTTTCTTTGAAGAAGTGTCTGCATTCCAAAACAGAAAGCATAGACATTAGAACTGCAAAGCCTCCCAAAACAAAATTTACATCTTGTCCCGCTTCTACATTTTAAGAAATCTTACTATCTTTAGATTCTTATGTTTTATTGAGCATGGAGCAAAAAGCTTCCTATGCTCAAAACAAGCCTCCTTGTGTAAAAGGCACGTGTCTGTTATGGAGAAGGAAATAATTCTTCCCTCTGATCCCAGGGAAGCCCTGCATTATATTCCTTATATACTTTGATACTTATTTTTATAATCAAGTTTTTATCTCTTGAGAAACTTGGGGGTCAATTTTAGTTCTGAAACCAAAAGGTCTAGCAGCCTCAACACTTATCCAAGGGAATAATTTGGTTTGAGACATTTAAAAGGATGAACTGAGCACTATCCTAGCTTTGAGATTAAATATGGAATGAGGAAAAAAATGTTCCACACAGAGGTACGAATTCTCTTTTTGAAATCAGTGTATGAGTTCAAGTGACTTTGTAATAACAGTAGGAGATGGGAATGAGAGAGGACACATTTAGAAAAACTACTTAAAATATAAAATTATATATTGCACATTGTGAGAATCTACATTGATACTCCAAGATATGTTTCAAGCAGTGGGGGTACAAACAGGTTACTTAGAACAGTGAGGCAAATGCTTAGAGAAACACAGAGTTAGAAGAGGAATAGACAATCTGAAAATTAAGACAAACAGGTCAAATCCAGTTAAGGTAAGGCATGTACTGCTTAATGGAGGAGGATCTTTTAAAGCTAGAATGGACAAAATATTAGTAAATTGCACTAGGAAAAATCCTGTTCTGCTTGAATTGACTTTAATGTCCTTTGCACAACTTCATAAAGTACCAGTATCACATATCAGCAGCCACAGAAGCTGAAGCTGAGCTGGGGATTTGTCAGGATTCTGCTGTGGGTTGGTGGCAAGGCTGGGTGAGTTGAACCTGCTGCCAAAACTGCTGGTTTGTTCAAGCTTTGTGCTGAGAAATTTGTGCTCTGTTGATTTTTCTTGCTTCCTGTGTTTGGTAAAAGCTGGGAAGTGCTGCTCAAAGTTGTGTGCTGTGGTTTGTGAGCACCTGCCTGAGCTAATGAGGGATGGCAGGAGAGGACTTGGCATTGCATGTCCCATGTCTGAACATCCATCCCCCTGTTCTCTTTTCAACTCTCCCTCCAAACTTGCTCTCCTCGCCCACACGCTCAGTGAAACCAGTTTGGGTAAATCTTGTGTGCTGAAGGGGAGTTTGAAGCAGTGAGGTGGGGAAAGTTGAAGGAGATACCTGCAAACTGTGCTCTTGACTCATCCTCATCATTAATAGCAGGCCACAGGGGTGGCTGCAGGGACACAACAGGTCTGCCCTGTGCTTGAGCTGGGCTGGATCTGCTCTGCTTTACTCCTTTGTGTAGCCCCCCACCCCACCCAGTTTCAACAGGGATGCTCTTCTGAGGAAGGGAGGCTTAAAAATGTGTGTGCTGTCATGCCAATGTAATGTATTAGCTGGTTTATTTTTAGATCAATCTAGCTGCACTGTGCTTTTATCATTGAAACTGTAGATGTAGAGTCTGTCAAGGGAAAGGGGGGTCTTTTTTGAGATTTTTGAGGATTGGAGATACTCAATCAGCTCAGGTGTGACAAATATTGCATAAAGAGCTTCCAGAAGAGAGTAGATAGGATGAGAGACTGTTGTAGAGGAGTTGCTTAAAGAAAGACACTTTTGTAATTACGAAAGTTAAAATCAGCAGCATGCCATAAAAAGCTTAAATAAAAACATTTACCTGGACACTGGCTCTTCATATGAATAAGCTGTGCAGATATTTAGGCCCCAACATCAGCCTGACATATAAGCAGAGGGGCTTTTCCTTAAGCATGGGAAGTTTTCTTTCCTTAAGTACTTTTTGCAATACAATCTATTTCCCACAAACAGATCTTTTAAAAGTATGGAACTTCTAATGTCTCATTACACTGTCTTCATCTGACATCCTGACCCATCTCATGCTTTCCACGCAGCAGTTCTCAGCAAGGAACTATCATCTCACGTTGGCATCTTTGGGTGTGACGTAAGCCAAGAACAAAAATCCCCATCCAGTTTTACCACATCATCAATTTTGCTGACACTCCATTGTTCATAAAGCACCAAAATGCAACTCTTGCTTTCAAACTCTTTCCCTGAGTTCAACACGATAATGAATGTGAAGGGTCTGCATGGAGGTGGCAAAACTTTTTTTATTTCACCCCCCCTTTTTTTTTTTCTCCAGGTTCACACCAGATAGGCATTTTTTACAGCCTGAAAGGGGATGTTTTCTTTTGTTAATAGCTTACAATCAGATGAAAGGACTCATCACTCTATTTTAGTGCTCCACCACATGGCGTGTATCTTTTATAAATTACAGGCTGGCGTTGTGTGCACTGGGGGAGAGAAAGGTTGGTTTTCTTGCTGTGAGCCATCCTGCCTAATTGTCGTATGCAAATAAAAGCAATTATAAGGCTTTTAGGGTGAAGGGATGACAGCTGAGTTTGGCAGTTGAGGAGGCCTCACCCACCTTGTTGTCATAGCAACAGGGAGGAAAAGGACAAAATGGTGTGTATACAGTGGAAACATTTATTTTGGTTAAAGAATTAAAAATACATATACTGCTGTTAGCATGCAACATCAATATGTGTAATGAATGGGTTTGTTTAAAACATTAGAGAAATTAAACTGTATTTATTCCTTGGCCCTTTAAATGATCCTTGTCATCTAACTACCATTTACAAACCATCACTTGTGATTTTATCTGCTACTTTTAAAGTTATGAACAGATCATAACAATCCAGTCAATAATTAGGAGATTACAAGTTTCTGTGTTTTAGTGCATCTATTTCAACGTTGCCAGACCCAGAGCTGCATGAAGGAGAGGGACATTGAGTGGTGTGTCCGTGAAGGGGAAACAGTGAAAAATAATAACCTATTAGCAGTCCATAAAGTTCAATATAAAATATGTTTGTGCTAAAGTGTTAAACAAGTAGAACAAATAGCGTGCTAGTAGCATACAAAATTAAAACGAGTCACAAATGGATATTTTCTATGGCAATTTATTTCACAATTACTCTTGTGGAAGCTTTCATGAATTAAATATGAGTTCTATCTTGAAATTAGGTGTTATAAGGCTAAATTACAAGAGGCAGCCAGTAATTGAGGTGGCTGAAACACGGGGTCTAGTGAACTAATCTCTTGCTGTGCCACGTGGCTGTCCCCTCGCCAATGGGAAACCTCCCCATGACAAAAACAGAGGCAGCTGAGAAAAATTGATTTCTCATCTGAGCCATATTTGATAGCTTTTGAAATCGAAAATTGAAATTAACTAACCTAAGCCCCATTGTAACAAAAGAGCAAATTAAATATGCAACATGGCTTCCTATTGGCAGCAAGAGGGCCTGCCAAGGTAAATTTGTAAATAGAGTTTAAGATGCAATCCTCCCCCCTCCTCTTTTTCCTTTCTCTCAGTGCAAAAAGTATAAGTCTGCAATAGCTTAATAAATTATTTATAAAAAAAAAAATCATCAGCTGCAAATGGCCACTGTGGTTAAGGTCTTCCATGGAGAAAATCATTGCATTAGAAGAGCTCATTGAATGAAGCAGAATTAAAATTATCCACAGTCATCCCTGAGCTTGGAGGAAACTGAACGTGAAAAGACTGTGTTTTCTTCTCAAGAAAAGTTTTATGAATGGAAGTTTATCACAAAAAAGCAAAAAAAATCCACCCCAAACCTGACCAGTCATTTAGACTTTACAGATAGCTAGGGCTCAGATACACATTTTTATTCTTTCTTTTCATTAACCCCAAACAATAATGGCATAATGGCTATTTGGGCTTGGTGGAGTATCCACATGCTTGCCTTTTGTCTTGCTTTTACGCATCCTAAGACGTTACAAAGGATTCTGACAGTGAATGCTAATGATTCAAAAGGTGCTTCTGCAGAGCTGTGGATTTATAGTGGGATTCCCTGAAATGAAGGCAGCCAACAAAATCAGTGATGCCATGCTCTAAATACTGTTTTCTGTCTTTTAAAAGAAGGGGGGGGGGGGGATAGAAACAAACACAGCCAAGACATCAGCCCTCAGCACTCCTCTCTTACAGGGTTTCTGCTTTTCTCTGCCCAGATTTGCATGGGAAAACAAATGATTTCATTCCAATACTTGAGCAGAAGCGTGTATAAAGATATAGAGCCAGATCCCTGTCTGCATAAATCAGGATAGCTTCTTTAACTTCAGAGGATTTATGCTACTCTATATCATCTGAAGATCTATCTCATGAAATTGTTCCACTTTCCTGCCGAGGCTGTTCAGAGCTGAACTGTATAAAATCTAGTGACAACTGTAATGGAGGATATTACACTTAGCCTGTCTGTCATCCCAGGGATCTTGTAAAATCATTTTCTGTTCTAATTTATTACTTTTAGTGTCAATCAGCTGCCGACAAGCTGAGTAACATCATTAGGCATTGAGTTCATCTACTCAGCACTTTTTAAATGCAGTTTAAGTAGTTGTCTCATTATGTGTAGTAGGACAGAAAGTCAAGGTTCAAGGAGTTTTCCTTTTTGGCAGAGATATTGTTGAAGCCTCTACTATTATCTTTGAAGGAAAAAACTCCACAAGAAAATAGTTCTTTTATAATTTGTAAGGTTTTGGGGGAAAAAATGAAAAAGCAGCAGAGAAATGCAGTAAAACTCAGAGTAGAAACTTTGGTGATGATTTCCCACTGCTTCACTTTGTATTTACCTCAGATGCATGAGTTGAAAGGTGTGAGGATGGAGAGAGTCAGTGATGAATCGGGGATTTTGTATAATGTGGAGCTGATGGCTTCTAGCCATGAACTAATAACTGGTTGGGGTTCATCTCCTTACTGAGAGCCTGCTATTGCTGTGCTGAGGGTACAGTGGGTGGAAATAAACCATGCACTAATCCTGTAACAGAAAACATTGATTTCACCAGCCCCTGAGTAGAGCATGATTTGATTTAACACTATTTTACATCCCAGGTATATCCACAGCACTAACTGGGGCAACGTAAGAGTCTGCTGCGAGTTTGTTTGGAATAATTTTCAGGGCTGTCTTTAAAAGGAGATATGAGTATCAAAATGTCAGGGCCGACAGTAAAAGCCCTCCAGCTCCATCCCCTATTAGAAACCTGAGGTTTTGACTCTGGGCTGGAACCCAAAGAGGGGCCTCATGGCTGTCCCTCAGAAGCTCCCTCAGCCACTTCCCAGCAGCAGTCCATGTCAGAAGATAATGTTCCCATGTCAGTCCTACATGAATTTCTGCTCCATCTGAATACAGTTCTTCTGACTGTGTCCAGATAACAAACATCTTGTCTTAAAAAGTCTCAAAGCTGGTGAGATGTAGTGACTCAAGGACAGTTAAGAGTGATGGTTCTTTTTTGGGAAGCCTCAACTCATGGGTGTAGCGTGAAGCTGAAAAGAAGAAATGCTGTGCTGGGCTGGGTGGTGACCGTGTGATTTTTCTCTCTATAACAGGCAGAATGTGGTCATTTCATCCCTATTTCTTGTATAGTTCTATGTTGTTTGATTAGGGAGACAAAGTAATCATCCTTTTGCGGTGGAATGGAATTCACCAAAATTTAGGATAGGCTAATCTCAGCCTGGAACAAGTGGTTAAACTGGTGGAAGGAGGTGAGGAGGGGACAACTTTTCTGGACTACTTAGGATTCTACTATCTTATTTTCTTACAAGTCAGGGGAAGAAGAGCAAGATAGGTCATGTAGAAATAGCACAGAGAAAGGATACTGCATGTTTTCTAAAGGATGTTTTCTAAAGGATGTTGGGAATATGCTCTTTTGATGGAGTAGTGGAAAATATTTTATAAGTGGTTTATCATGTTCATGCTGAATTGATTATTTCATCAGGGAAGTTGAGAATTCCATTGCGTCATAGTGTGGCTGAAGCTTTTGCTTAATGCATTTTGGTTTAAAAATAAAAATAAAATTTAAAAAAAGTTTTTTTATGAGTCCTGTCTAAAGCTTTTGGACCACATACATTCCTAATTAATTATGGTGTCAAATATGTGTGGTATGACGTTCCTGTTAAACAGAAAGAAAGAAGGTAATATCAAACAGCAAATATGCTGAAAAGCATTCCCATTTCACAGAAAACTATTGTTGATTTAAAGTCCAGGCTCCCTCCCCCCTTATATGACATTCTGTACATTCTAGATGTAGCTACCAAAGCCAGCAGCTTTCATGGTATCCATCCAACAGGATATTATAGTCAGAGTGCCAGTAATTCTAGGAAGCATAAAAAAAATGTTTTAGAGGATGTTTAGTCAGAAGAAAATCACAGCAGAGGCAAATCTGAACTGTTTGAGCAAAAGGAAAATTTCCTGCCGAACTGTAGAACAAATTCTACAAATAATTGCACCTACTGGACAAGTTAGATAAGGATGCAGTACACATTTTAAAATAGTAATCTTGAGACTGCATATGTAGCTGTAGAGTGCATATGGGTGCATTTTGCTATAAGTAGTATCTTTGTATTACATGTGAATGGCTCACTTTGACTTTACCTTTAAAGATAATCCTTTTAAAAAATATATTTTATTTTATTAGGTCAATCATCAGAATTAGGAGAATGGTAATATATGGCAACAGTTATATTGTGGAAGGGCATCACTTTCTGCATCCAGGACTGTAATTCTCTTAATAGGAACAAATCCTACAGGGACCCCAATATTCAGGTTGTAAACTCCTAAATTAGACTTCAGACTAGAATATATTTAAACAGATTTAATATTAATAATTTGGCTCATATGTGTACATCAAGATAAGCAAATGAGAATGGGGGGAATCTCGATTTTTTAACTCAGTTGCTTCAAATTGAGTCATAGCTTTGTGCTTTATATAGCAACAAGGCCCTGATTAAGCACTTAAGCATGTGCTTAAGGTTAAGCATGTGATTAAGTGCTTTGCTGACCTAGGGCTTAAGTACCCTGTAAAGCATTGGAAAAATGAATAAATCAAATTTAGGTCAAATCCAGCCCTGTGCCACACACCTATGGTAAGAGCAGAGCAGGAGGGAGGAAGCTTTGCCTCCAGAGGCTGCAGACGGCAGGGCAGGATTGCAGGCTGACATTGCTGTGCCAGCCCCTGCCTGGGAGGGCTCTGCCAGCTCCTGAGCTGGCTGTCACACACTCGGTGCAGCCACAGCAGCCCAGGGCCAGCTCTGTGCTGTTTGCAGAGCAGCGTTTATTCCGTGCTGCAGAGCATGTCCTGCCCTGACCCGGTGGCCTGGTCCTGCAAGGATGCTCCATGCTGCTCCCATCTGCCTGTCGTCCTCACCTTCCATCCTGGGTGGGAAATGCTGCAGGAGTCAGAATTTCCTCTGGGGATAAACAGCAGGGACATCTGGCTTAGCCTGGTGTGGAATTTGGATGTCCAGTTTAGATGTTGGTGCTGGAAGCTCTGCTCTGGAGATCTCTGCCCATGGGACGGTCCCACCTCCCACAAGGATGCACCAAGCACCTGCTTTCATGGCTGTTGGTGACAGATGCAAACATTTGGGAAACAGGGACTGTATTGATGGAAAATGGACAGGCATTTAAGAAAAAGGAAGGGGTTCTTTATAGATGAGCATTCCCAGAAGTGCTGGACATTGTTTTGAAGCTGCCTGGACTTCTGTGATCTGGCTTTCAAAACCGTAATGAAAAAGATATTTGTGACTTTGTTATTTTCTTGGTCAAAACAAGACGCTGCAGAATGTGCTTAAAAATATTTGTGAATTTCCACAAAACATGTTTTGGTAGTTACAGGATTCAGTGTGCTTGAGAAAGGTAAAGCAAAGACAGATCTATAGAGGGCCTCAAAGATGAAGACAGTGATATTTAAGGGACACAGATCAAGTGTGCATCCTTAGAGGGAAGAAAGGAATCTAAAAAATTCATAGCTCCTACTAAAGAGTATTATTGCGCCACTTTAAACATTTTGATTCTCTCTTCTTTCTTGTCCCTGTCGAAAACCTGACTTTTCTCTGGAAGGAAAAAAAAAATCTTTCAAACTCCATAACTTCCACATAGTGGGCAAGAGGAACACATCATGTGCTGTCACTGCAGAGTTATCCTCTCCAGTACCACCTACAGTGGAAGTCTAGCTGCAGGCTAGAGTTATACAATATCACAGAGAGAGATTAAGCATTACATTTATTGTGGTTGCTGGAAGGGAATATTATTGCTGTTTCAGTGGAGAGATTTATAGCAATACTTAATGAATGCTACTAGTTTTCTTATCAGTTGGTAACCATGCACATGTGCATGTGGAAATATTGCATTAAGTCTTTACAGAAACCTTGGAAAAAGTTGGATATTAGTGTTTGTGGCAGATTTGGCAGCATAATGGAACTGTGGTAGTATAATGACATGGTACTGTCAGGTTGGGCATATGATGTTGGCTAGAATACAGGCAAAATTAGCCTGATTTGTTTTAGGCATTTTCCAAATGAAGAAATTCTTTGTCATTTATCCTTGGGAATGTGCAGTGTTATAGTTCTCTGTCTCAGTCTACTTTTATGAAAATATCATAGGTCAGAAGCAGTTCAGAAACTAAATGCAAATTAAAAAAAATACAAAGCTTTTAATGGTATTTTCCATTTTAGCTCTATTTAAATCAGAGTTATATGTGAGTCATCAGCAAAATAGCAACTATTAAGATGGATCAGAAAGATGTGAAACTTAGAAGTTCCTGGAAAAAATTATTCAAATTTTATTGTAATCAAGCTGATCTGCTGGCACCTATTCCTGTTTTTTATGTTGTAGAGAGCCCTAATGAGAAGCCAAAAGGTAGCAGTCATTGCAGAGAATTGACTTTTCCCTCTCCAGAATCTTCACTTAGAAGCACTAAACACTGAGCATCCCAATAAATCTGTGAGAAAAAAAAAATCTTATTTAAATTCTTTTAGATATAACATTTATTCTGCCCTCTGACTGGGTGCATTAATATTCTATGATCATGCACAGATAGCTGCATGGTAAATATATATTTGTACATTGAGCTGAAGTGAAGTTTTCATTAAGCTGATCACAGGCAAATTATTAGGCTTAGAAGCAGCTTTTTATGTCTCAGAGCAACATCTCTAAGTTCATGACTGGTATCAAGAGTCATTCACTTGAATGCTTGTAGGTGCAGTTTTTTTTCCTTCAGGAAGAGAGATTTATTACAAGATCCTGCTATTGAAACCTCAGTCAAGATTAGGTGTAAAGACAACACAGAATAGGTAAATAGCATCTCTGGTACTTTCCATCAAAGGATGCGATAGAGTATTCTCCAATGGAACAAACAGGTCTGATATTTCATATTAGTGGAGTTAAAGAGATATGAGGTATTGAAACTATTCATGCCTCTGCAGTGATGGAGAGGAGGCAGAATCTTTTGGCTTGGATGTTTTAGATAATTAAGAGCAACAAAAGATTATGTTGGAAGCAGATTTGCTGCAGATAGATAGTACATTCTTACTAGAAAAATGGGATATCTCGTATAGTGGTCTGATGGACATTTTTCTTCTCTCTTTTAAAAGGAAAGAGCACTTCTATCTTCTAACTGAATTGTAGGATGCATAATCAGACTCGTGGCAAATAACAAAATGACTTTTCCTCCTCTAATAATATTCCTTCCAGAATTTATCAGAATTTTGCAACAGTACTTGCAATCTGAGATAACTATTGCACAGATATATTCCAAAATCTGGATAAAAGAAATCTACTGTATCATGGAATTATTAAAGAGAATGTGAGTGTATAAATTAATTTGACTACTGTTGAATAAAAGCACCTCATTTTACTGAACTTCCATTACCTTTTTCTAAATGGTAGTGAAGTGGTAATTAAGACAGGCTAATTATATATTATTGTAAAGTGTACATTTGTTATTAATTTTGTGATGTTCATGCTTTATTTTTTCTGTCTGCAGTTTTTTGCATAAACTCTCTGCTCTGACTTACCTTTGGGGATAAAAGGCTGGGGTTTGATGCTGGAGGCATCTGTGAATGGGGATTATAAAAGCTGCTTCCATAAATTGTACTCTCTTCTCTTCCTGCATTACATTTCCTTTCTTGGAAAGTGTTCACAGTTATGTCCCAGGGCGAAGCTTCCTGGCTGTGGTTTGTGGTCCTTTATTGGTCCTTCCTGGTTTGTGGTCCTTTATTGGTCCGTGGGTCTACCCACTAGAGGTGTTGCACCAAGTGCAGATGCGATCTTGCTGGGTGAGAGCATTAGTGCCTCTCTCTGGATAGAGAACACCAAAGACATCCTGTGGAACAGGAAATCCCCCCCCCTTTTTTTTTTTTTTTTTCTTTTTGCCAAAACCTGTGTGGAAAGCTCCAAGAAATGTTGAGGACTGTAAGTTCCCAAGTGGGCAAAACCAACGCAACACAATACAGACTCAGAAATGTGATGGGCTTCTTTTTGCTTTAAAATTATAGAGTGAAAATAAACTAAAATCCCAAACTAACATTCTGCAGGGTCTCCTGCACCTATAGATGTCTGCAAAGTCTCGTGTGCCATAAGGAGCAAGCTGGAGGAGTAGCTGTGCTCAGCTCTACACTCAAGGGTAGGCTGAGATGCTTCCCAGAGGTTTGCAGGTGATGAAGCCATGGCATTGTTACCTGTTGGTGACTGTCATCACTCACAGCTGTGTCACCTTGGGCTGTGTTACAGACCTGCCCTTAGAGGAGTTCATGTGAGTGGCCATTATTGATCTATTAATGTAAAAATTACCAATGTTTTTCCTGTGGAAATTCTCAGGAAGTGCCATTTCAGACCTAGGATGGACCAAGTAGACAGGAAGATAAGTTAGACACATTTTTATGCTGTAGTTAAGAACATGTAACCTAGCTCTTTACATGATTAGTTGTTTAAGCATTGGTAGAAAAGTTTGATGTAATTTAGAAAGAAATTAGACTTTATAACATTTCACACCATCTATACATAGGAAATGCAGATGTATCTTTTAGTGTTTACTTACTAAAGATGCAAATTGTTTGTCTAAATAATAAAATATTTAAGGTTGGAATTCATCTTTTTAATTAAAATTTTCCCAAGGCAAGTAAGATTACTGCAGCATGGAGAGATTTGCAGATACTTGTGTAATGTGTTTTTTATAATGCTGATGGTGCCAGACAAAGTCAGTTATGTGCCACTCTTGTTGTCTGTTATTAATATTTTTGTATCAATGATGAGAAGAGCAGCAGCAATGATTGCAGTTGATGAGCCACAATAAATAGCAGCAAATGCATTCTAACCTCTGACTCTGTGACAAACAGCATGGGTACTATCTGCAGCTCTGGTTTTAATTTCAACAGCATCAAAGGGAAACTCAAGAGCTTCGGAAAATAACTCTGGCACCATGGCTTAAATAAAATAAAATCCTTACCCACAGACATAAATTACCATGGGAATAAAAAGACTACACCAAAATGACATAGTTTCATAATGCTCTTAAATCAAGAAATAGAGGACAGTGAGCACAGCTTCCAAATTACAACAGTCACACTGCTTGATGAGTGGCTTTTTTTTGGCACTAGCTAACCTAACAGGTTTCTTCAAGAGGTGGTACTTGATGGCATGCACTGAGATTGTGTGGGGAAATTCAGCAGGACGACACTCCCATTTCATGAGAATTAATCCCCAGCACACATTAAAAAGGTATTTTCACAGTTCTGACTGCAGCGTTGCACTGCAGGCACACATGTTCTGTGAACAGGATGCTTTGTTGGACTTTCATTGCCACTGAACTCATTGAATTTGAAGCTGCGTGTAATTACTTTAAGGCATAGTAAATCCTGCTCACCTTGCTAGTGATGGCACTCCAAGAGCTACTGTATTTGCAGTCAAAGCCAAGACAACATTGCAACAAGCTGCAAGGTGCTGGTTAAAAGCATTTGCAGGGGGAGGCACACACATTCATATCTATGTGTTGTTGCTGCAGCAGCTGCATAGTCTTCTTCACTAGAATTACTAATATTTTTTATCTGTAAGATCCTCACTTCACTTTATGGGATTTTTTTTGTTTAGTCTAGGGGGTTTGGCAAGCTGACCTGGCTGTTCTGGGATTGACAATATATTGGCATTCAGACCAAACTCTGATCACCAAGATGGTATTCATAGTTCAGACCATACTTTCACATGCATAGAAGAAAAGAGGGAGAAAACCCACTTCTGACTGTATTATCCTGTATTAATGCAGAGTGACTGATATTAATGAATCATGTTGGCCTCTAATGAAATCACTTCTTCATTACTGCAAGAGGAATGGGGCCAATTCCACTCTGGCATGGATCCCATTTGTGGCACCTGTAGTGATGGTTCAGTCTGGCTTCCCACGAGAATCTAAAATTTCAGCACAGTTCTTGATTATCTTCAAATTCACTAAGACACAAGTGAGCTATTAATGAATTACTGTTTTTATTTGTAATTCTTTTAGTTACCCACTGAAATTTTAGTGCATCATTTTGAAAACTTCTGTGTAAAATTCCTCATGTGACACAAACCAGAGCTCATTGGTGCTGCAGTCTCAACTTGATCTACTCGAGGTTCTAAGAATCCAGTGGCTCAGAACAGATTGTCATTACTGCAGGGAGAAACCCCCCTCTATCTCATTTTAGGGGGTTTTAAATGTCTGATAATCATAGAAATCAGTTTTCTGCCTGAGTCATAAAAATAGTGCTGGTTGCCAGACACACTTAAAAGGAAGTGACCACTGAACCCGATTTTTCAGTCCTAAGAAGGTTTTTTGGCAGGTTTTCAGTGCAGCTTCCACAGACTGAGTCTTCACACAGAGGAACAAAAACCTTGTGTTTAAGTTCATCTTGTGGACTTCTTTCAAGAAGTAAGGGGTTCTGGTACCATTTTTTTAATCTCAAGGGGGGAAAAAAGTCTTTTGATATTTTTATTCCTTCAAAAATTATTTTAAAAGAAGAATAAGAAAGGACAAAAGCAGAAAAAAAAAGTGGCATTCTTTTCTTTAGTGATAGAAGAGAATCCTATTTTGACCACTGCACTTGAAAAAAAAGTTCCTCCTCAGAACACTGGGGAAAAAAGTGGACATTTATTTTGAACTGTAGAAAAACTAGTTTTCTTTTGGAAAGTTAAAAGCATTTACCTTTGGAAACATACTTGTCAAAGTCTGTAGGGGAAGAAAAAAACCCACAAAAGCCCATATCACTTCAGATTTTTGACTAGATCCTGAGATACAGGTGGTTTTTAGAAAGCACAGGTGAGGTGTGGGCGTATATGGAAGCTCACCTTTGCTCTCTTGTAATAGTCTCTTGTTCCAAGCTGGAGGATGGCTGTAACTTCTACCAACATCCAATAGCACCTGGCCCATTCTGTCTGTGCCTGCTGCTCCCCACAGGCCATCTGTGATCTGCATACCACCCTTTGCAATTATTGATACAGCGAGTAATTACTTCTGATGTTAGATATAGCTCCAGCTTTCCATTAAAAAGAAAAGACACAGATGAGGTATCCTCTCTGGAATTCTTGGTGCCAGAAGTAGAAGTAGCCTGGCAGGTCAGAAGGTGTCCAGGTTGACACATGCTGCATTCAGTCAAGAGACTTGACTTGTCCTCACTTCAGGCTCAGGACACCTTTTGTGAGAGTGCTTTTGATCTAAAAGGCTGATGAAAAGAACCCAAGTGTTCTGCATCCTCTGGTGCTTGAAACTTTGTGCTGTGCTGGTGAGAAGAATACACCCTTCCAACAAACAAGGGAAAATCACAATTTGTCTTCTGTAAGTAGGAATTGATGACTTCTTATTTATTTTCTTTCATAAACCTGGTGCTTGTGTGGAAATGTTTTCTGTAAATATGTTTTATAATACTTGGTCTTCCCTTGATTCTGTATAATGCTGTCTACTTGCTGTATACTGGAGTAGATCTTTAAGCCAATCCTGAGCTTTTCCTTCATTGTGTGAGGCAGTTTAGAGAATTCCAGGCAGTATATCCGCCTAAAATATGTGACCCACGCTGTCCAGAGATTTCAAACTTCACGAGTAATTCGTTTTAAGAACAAGTGAGTGCCATAGGGGAGAATCACCACCAAATCACGCTGTGGAAGGTGAAGCCCAGAGGCAGCATTTACACTGCGGAGCAGCACCAACCTGTAGATAAGAGGAAGAAAGGCCTGTCTGTTATGGTTAGGTTTTGGAGCTTCCTCAGAGCTGTTCTTTGCACTTCTTGCTCTGTAGGGCTACACCAGCAGTTTCCCTCTAATTTGTCTGCCCTGCTACGATGTTATGATCAACAAAACCCACAAGGCTGCCATGGTATAGTTTCCCAAAACAGTTGCGCAAATATATATGGAATTATAGGCACTATGAAATCCAGCTGGCATTCTCAAAAGTGAAAACCTTGCCTGAAAAACAAACTAAACATGAGGTGGGAGATCATGTCCACCTTCACTCTTGAGGTTCACTGGCTCAGGTTACAGAGTGTTTTGTCAGAAAGACCAAGCAAATTCACAGGCCATACAGAACTGAAGTCTGGCAGGAGAAAGTTCCCAAGCTTCAGACCAGCACAATAATATTTATACTCAGGAAAACAAGGTTGAATCCTATGGATTCAATATGAGCAGCATAACAAACAAGTAGGACGTTTCATGAAATCTTAGTCTAGTCTGGTTTTTAAATGCTTGAAGGGTGTAAAGGTTCTAAAGAAAATCCATAGAGCTGCAGATAGAAAAGAAGGTATTTCTCTTTTGGTCAGGATATTTGCTTAGATTTTAGCACAAAACTAACCTTAAGAAATCACCATATTTATGTTCTGCTAAGTATTTAAGGAAGGAGAGGCTGGAATTGCTGTTGACTGTCACTGGGAGAGGATGGTTTGATGTGTTTTGCACATGACTGGGTAAAACAGGTTCTGCTCCAGCAATCTTGGTTCTTCCAGGACCAACCTGGCACAGTTCTTTAGCACCCAGAACTGTGGGGCGGCAGGGGGTCATATAAGTTTGATTTTTACTCCTTTCATTAGTGATACAGTTCCTGCTGCAGACTAACCTGGGGGTATTGCAAGTAATAAATGAGCACATTCAGTGGTGATTTAATTACACAAAGCCCTTTCTACTCAGCTACACACCTCATTCCTTGGTCTTAACGCTGACTCCAAAGGCAGAATTCATTATCTGATTGGTCAAAGTGCTGCTCTGGGCCCATTGCTTACTTAGCAGAATAGATGTGAGTTAAAAGGAGGATGAGGGGCTATTTCTATGTGGGCTGGGTTTTTATTATTTTAAAATTTAAATAAGAGTCTGAATCACCATAATATAAAGAGACCAAAATCAAACAACCATGGTTCATTCCTGTGCTTTGATTTTTATACCCATGCATGTTTAAAAAAAAAGAAAAAAAGGAAAACTAAACATGTGTGCTGCCTTTTAATAAAGATCATATTAAAAATTCAATAAATAGCAATATCTCTGATCTCTTAACAAAAGCGTCTGGTGTACAGGAAATTAAATGAAAAAAAAAAACTTGTTAATCCTTTTTGATTTCTGTACATGGTAGCTGGAAGCAGAATTCTTTAACTCACAGGATTCTCTTTTTGTCCTCCCTCTTTTACATTTCTTCTCTTTTTTTTTTTTTTTTTTTTTTAATCTTCTCCAGCACAAACGTTGTCTGGGTAACCTCGGTGTAAATGCAGTCTGTTTCTCTGATACATTAAAAAAATAAATAATAAAAGAATAATAATAATAGTAAAAAAAAAGAAAAAAAAGCTGTCGTGTCATTGTCTCATCCCTGTGGCCTTGCTGTGAGGGATCCGTCTCGAACCAGGTGATAACCTGATAGACTTTATCTTGTCTTTTCTGGGCCTCCCTGAAGCCTGCCAACACTTCGGCTGGCTGTTAGGCATTTTAAATATCCCCCATGAGCCCTAACCTTACCCCTTTTCTCTTCTTGTCATCTGGAATGTCTCAGAGCTGTCAGAGGCTTGTTGCTTATTGATGTTTCCGTGTGTTTTATGTCTTTTCTGAGATATGACAGCCCCTGACACAGTGCTGATTTCAATCAGCCGGCTTCTGGAGAGGCCTAAGATTTTGTCCTCGCGCGGTCCCAGCCGCCAGCGCACTTCAGAGGCCTCCATCTAATGAAAATGTTTCAGCAGGCGGAATAAAGGCCCGCTGCTCAACAAACAGCAGCTGATGAATTCACAAGACCAAAAAAAAAAAAAAAAAAAGAAAAAAAAAGAAAAAAAAAAAAAAAAGAAGACGAGGAGGAAGCCCTCCCCCCCGCCCCAACCCCTCTGCCTTTGTTATAAGAAAAGCAAGAGCAGAGAGTGACCTCCCGAGCCAAAGGTTTTGACACTGAATCAAATCCCTTTAGGCCTGAACTGGCAGGCTGAGCCCAGCATTGGATTACTTTATCACATCTTAGAGTGACGCTTGTATGTACCTCAGGACACCCTACGTGTAAAGAGTGGATATTTTAACCCCCCCTTGCTTATTAAGTCAAGTCTCGGTGTCTGGTGGAAAGGGAAGGTCTATCTGACAGAGCACCAGGAGGGGAAGGAAGCACATCCTTGCTAAAAGCAGGCAGGGAGATGATTTTCATGGAGAAACCTCTTTGAAAGCAATCAGGTCGTGGGCTTGGCTTGAAGTCACTCTAGGGGAACTGATATTTTTATTCATGATCAGCTGAAAAAGAGAACGAGCTTTGAGGCAACAGAGAGCATTTGCTTTGTGGGTTTTGGTCGGGTCTTTTAGGCAGCATGGAGCCACTTGCCCACCCTGGCTGCTCCCAGCTGCTGTTTGTGTTGCCTTTGTCACCCAGCCTCGGGTACCAATGGTGATTCTCATGTCTCCTTTCTGCACCTCAGATGAGGGGAGCTGCCAAGGCAGCACTCATCCTCCACCTGGAGAAGACGCTTGGAGGGTTCCCTTGCATCATCACAGGCAGCCCCATCCTTCTCAAGGCATTATCTGAAGCCACATAGATTCCCTAATTCCCCCATTTCAGCTGAAATTACGCTCCTGTGAGGCATCATTGTCACCCAGATGCATCAGGAGTCAGCCCCCGCCCTTCAAGGTGCAGCAGCTGCAGCAGCACCTTGAGTTCCTGATGCCAGTGCTGTGGTCATTTCCTCCAGGATGTACATGCCATGTTATGCACTTTAGCTATGGAATGAAGCCCAGTGATTTTTTTTTTTTTTTTTTAAGAGGAATTTTACCTATCTGAGCCTGGGCTGTGGGATTAGGTTCATCAGCAGGTGAGATGTGTCAAGGTTCATGTTTACTTCTTTATTTATGTGAGTTTGGTTGGGTTTCTCACTGTTTGTTTTTGCACGGAGGAAATACAATCTTTCCCTGTTATCTGACTAAATAAATAAACACAGCCCATCCCACTTTTGAACAACATCAGTGAAATTCATATCTGCAGTGACTCAGATGGTTTTGTTAATAACAGAGAGAGCTCTCAGTGTAGCCTGATTATGTTCTTCAGATGGGAGACTTTAATCCTGAGTCTTATTTTTCACAGCATTCAGCTACTGGTTTTTGAGCAACAAATTACATCCATGCCTCCAAGCCAAACAAGGAGTGAAAATTTCTATTTAAAAAAATGTGGAAATAATGCTGTCTATCTACCTACAGTTCAATTCCATTTTTAAAGTGCTTTGATATTTTTAACAATATTAATATAATAACAGCAGCATGTGCCTATTGGATTAGTCTGTATTTTATAACTTGGTATCCAATTTCTCCCTTGTTTCCTGCAGGACTGTCACTATTAATTTCTACTCCCATTTTTTCCGTCAGTGTGAACATTGTCATTGGACTATTGTTTGTAAGTGATAAGCAGCCCCTAGTATTATTATTATTTCACTCCTGCTTGTTGAGCATCAACAAATCTACCAAAAATATTAAAAATTTGGTGGAAGTTTAACCCTCTCTTTGCCAGATGTTCCCCTTTTCTTCAGCTCAAAGGAGCATACTTGCTACCGTATTATCCAAGAATGAAAAAATAGGAAACTAGTAGAAAGGCAATCTGTCACAGGGAAAAAAAAAATACCTCAGGGGGTAAAGAACGCCTTCACAGTATGGCTTTAAGGTTTTAATTTATATTGGTCCTGACTCATGACACAGCCAGAGCAAGCCCAGGCCTGGGAGTCAGGTCTCCCACTGACCCTTGCATAGACTGGTGGGGAGAGAGATGTCAGCTGAAAACTCCCAGGGATCACGGGGCTGCCAAGCGCTTTGGAAATGACTGCCAATTTGGCCTAGTCTCAGCTGAACACATGCCCAAGAGGGAGGGAATGCCAGTAATAAAGCAGTTTAGAGGGGAAAGAGATTTCTTTTGAGCTCCCAAACCTTTCCAGCCTTTTTCTGTGACAACACGGTTTGTATCCACGCGTGCTCTCTTAGGCATTCCTGCATGCACGTGTGTACACTGACCTTCAGTCCAGACACAGTCTGCAAAGTAATCCATGAGGTTGATGCCCTTTCTGTGTTCACTATGCAGCCAACCAACCCCTCTTTAATTTCAGAAGATAACAACAATAAAAGTGAGTGAATTCCAAAACACATTAAAAACCCAGACTCAAATCCCTGCAGGCATTTATGATGCAGAACAGGTGAATACCAAAGATGCCAGCAAGCCCCATCCTGTGAAATTTAGTTTAAAAATGTTCTGATTTTTCAATGATGGGAGATAATGTAAAACTGCAAAAAGATACAACTTTGTTAGTAAGTCGTAAAAGATGCAATTTTTAAAATAAGTTGTGTCTTTGTGGACAAATTTTTTCCAAATTAAGGGAAGATTTCCAGATTTTGTTTTTTTTTTTTTTTTTTTCCCTATTCTTGCCTATAAGATCTATAAGTACAGAGCAGACGGGGTGCTTCTGTTCATGTGAGCTGCTGTAAGAGAAACACAATTTTAAACTTTGTTGTCCTAAAATCAGTTTTTCTTCTGTTTTATTTTATTCCATTATGATATTTCAAGATTAAGAAAGGAGGAGGGAAGAAAAGATTTACTGGATTGACTAAAATATGAATTACTTCATTAATTCAAGTAATTCAAATGAATTACATTTGAATATGAAGCAGTTCATTCAAGCTTTTTGCTATTTGTTTTACTCAGGTTAGTGCCACTGGAGTAAATGGTTTTGCTCATTTAAGTAAAGACTGCAAGATAAGGCCTTATATGAAGATGTGTAAAAGAGAATAAGGAGAAGAGTGAGGGAAAAAAGCACCAGCTGTATTATTCATGTCCCAGAACAGTGCATGAAGTGTGCAAGAAGTAAGAACTATTTGGTGCATGTAACATAACAGTTAAGAATACTTACATTAAAAAAAAAAAAAAAGAAGCAGCAAACAAAGCATTGCTTGGCAAGCACATTCATCTGCTGCAGCATCTGCCTCCAATATGCTTTATACTTGCATAGATGCATTTGGGAACTGAAAGGTAACAAGAATTTATCAAAGGATTAGCAAGCACTGATGCTGCCATTCACAACTGTTACAAATATAAATTGTCATAATCATATTACCCGTTCCTCAGTTTAATTTTTTGCCAGGATGTCTTTTGTCTGAAATGCCAAAATGTAATCTGGAATTGGATGGATGCTGACACAGCTGAAATATTTTGCATTAGTCACTGTGTAAAATGCTTCAGAAGTATGGGTTTTTTTCTGTATGTAACAGTAGTGGAATAGAAACTTAACAAAGATAATAATATCTCCATCACTTCTCTCATTCCATTAAAGAGTTAGAGTTTCTCTTTGAAGGTTTTTTGAAAAATGCTAGTAAAGAGTAGGGTGTGGATGGTGTCAGTTTAAGGGACTCATGACTTACAGTCCCACAGTTACAGTCTGTGTATGCAATCAGAACACAGATTATTTCAAAGGTGTATTTATTCAGACCAGCACAGAGCAGAGAATGGTGTCCAGTGAGAAACAAATCCATGTTTTTTTCAGTGACACATGAAAGACAAAATGCAACTCTGAGAAGACATGGAAGTTTTGGTAATGGTATTTAAGACAACAGTTATGTTTCATAGATTTCTGGTTTACTTTGTGAGTTTAGCACAAGCCAAACCAAATTCTACAAAAAACCTACAATGGACAAAATTGGTTGATGTCTTGCTTCCATTAAAGTGAAATACTGTATTAAAATCAACACAGCTCTGGATCTGGCATTAGTCTTTCCTCTTTAGCACAGATCAGGACAAGAGAAATGTTACACAACTGGGTTTTTTTCCATGTCAGGAACACGCATAAATTCCTTTATATTCCCTTATTTTGAATGAAAAATATTCTGAAATATTTAATCTCTAAGTTTGGGCCTTCATCCAGGAGACTTTGGGTCAGATCTTTGCTATGGCTTGATTGACTTCATTTTGCATGCACTAGAGAAAGTTTAAACCTCAGGTGGCAAAGTGCTAAAGTATGAAACTGTGGAACAGAATCTGGAATGAGGAAAATGAATGAATGTTCTGCTGCCCTTTGCTCACTGGGACTTTCTAGTGGAGGTAAGGAGCCACAGTTTAGCTCAGTCTGCATGATGAATTATGTGTGTTTGATGAACATGCTACATTTAATTGTATGTCTTACAGTGTTAGTAAATTATCTTACACAGGTGGTGCCTGCCAAGTGGAGTTGGTTTCTTGGAAGAAGAACAAAAGACGAGTAAGGAGAAATGAAAACAAAGTTTATCTACTTTTTATTTTTTCAATAACACTAATGTGCTGGATGTTTTCCAAACATGAAGAAAGCACAGTTGTGTCCACATGAGTTCACAACACCCAGACAGTGAGCTGGGGAGAGCAGTACAATAACATTAAAGGAACAGTGTGACAGGCAGAAGACAGAGATGGGGAATTTTAGACATGTTAGTGAGCAGGGAGAAGAAGTCCAGTGAGTGAGCAATAGTGATTCATTGTTGTACTAAATAGAAGGAAATGGAAAGAAAGGGAAAAGAAAAAGGGGGAGGAAAGAAGAGAGGAGGTGAGGGGAGAAGAGAGGAGAGGTGAATTCTAGGGATATTAGACAGATATGCTTAGTCTTGCATTTGCACATTACTTACATAGTCTGTGTTCAGATGGTAGAACAGATCGGGTTCTGAAGTAATGCAGGCTAGGACAAAGACTCTGACAGAGGTAAATGGGAAAAGATGGGAGCCATAAAGCAGGACCTTATTCTCCAGGCCTCATCTGATGTCTCATTTGCTGCTTCTAACACCATTGAAAGACCTCTGAGCACTATGATACTGTTATTAATAATAGCTGTATCATGATTTCTGCTCAGCAATAACAGCCTTAGGCAGTGCCTGCTCAGTGATCTGTGAGCAGCCACTCTCCACCTCCCTGGTTGCCAACACCAGGACATTCTCAGCTCCTCTCTTGTTTCATTTGTTTCCTTGTCCACACCTCTGATCACTTGCAGCAAGGTCTTCTCTTATCCTGATACTGAAGTTCTTGAATTTATTTCCATGCTGTTGCTTTTCTCCCCAGGCTTTTTTTTTCAGTAGGACCCAGTGCATGTTGTGGGCAGACAGAAAACTTCCTAAGGAGAGATCAAAACTGCTCCACAATCCGGCGTCTTTGCAGCAGGAAGGATGTGGTTGTGGTCAGACAAAAATGTGCAGTGGTAGGTCTTGGGCAGGGATGAGATAAATGAACCCCCTCTGTGCCCAGCAAAACCTGTGGCTTGCCCTGTGACCCAGAGGACTTGTTTCTAGTGAAAAATTAATAGTTTTCTGAAACAAAATTTCTTTGTGTAGTTTAATATGTGATGTTGTGAATAAAACAAGACAGACAAAGACTTGGACATTATAATCTGTAGGAATTTACAGAAACTTGTCCTAACTGCTGAAGTGATTTATTTTATTGAAGAGGAATGTGGAGTTTTTTGTGATCAAAGCTAACTTTTGACAATACCACACGAGGATGGAAAGGTGGATATCAGTCAGTAATTAGTAGCAATATTTGCTGTGTGTGCTGGTTTCCTGAGGAAAATCCAGAGTGTTTTTTGCAGTGTTTTGTTGTTAGGTGGTGCATTGATGAGCAGAGGAATGAAGCGCTTCTCATTGCTATTTTGTCAGTTAGGAACAGCAGCTGCAGAAGAGAATACTCATTTCTTTTACCATATTCATCACCTTACTATCCAAGTACCCTCCAGTAGTACATTAAGCATGACTAACATCTGTTCTGTGTTTGTTTTCTCACCTCCTCTCCAAAGGGAGTGTACATAAAGTGAACTGTTCTGGTTTGTTTTGATATATATGTTACACTGCTAAATGTTTGTGTCAGAAGAGTAAGTCAGAGAAATCCTTTCTGAACTTAGAGCACTGGCCCTCTATAAAGCTACCTCTATGTCATGGAGACCTGGTGGTTTTCTTCTCTTCTCCGTGCACTCAGAGTAGCCAGAGGAACTTATACTGGCTATTGAGTTAGATTTTTTTTTTTAACAGGGGAAAGAGTGTTAAAGAAAAACCATTTTTTTAATTTAAAAAACACAGTATGATAGTTTAACCAAAACCACATTTTACACCACTGACATCATGTCTTTGCATCTTAAATGATATGGGGCACTGATGACCCCAGTGATCTATTAAAATGATGTACCTAAGAAAGATATTTGAAAGCCAAATGTATCAGTGGGAATGTGCAACCAATCTGTCAGTGCAGTGGTGATGTAACTTGGCATTATCCCCTATCAATGAGCTGCAGAAACATATCTGGTACTTGAATCTTTGGGGAAAGATCAATATGGTCAGCCCACATATCAGCCAGGAACATTTAGAAGAAGCAATAAAGAGAGTAATATAAAGATATTTTGTGCATATGATGAAAAAGGTGGTGCCATTTATCCCTTGGAGAGTATAAAAATGGTCATTGTAGAAATGAGATGCTGAATCAGCCCAAAAGAGCTATCACTTCCATTAATATTGAATTGGTTTAGGATAGGAGTTTTGAATTGCAGTAAAAGGACAGGACTGTTGCATGTTTCTCTTGAAGTAGAAGACATCGATCAGTTAATGAGTAGGGTTGTTAGACTTGTTTGCCAATTGTATTTATTTGTTCAAGATTTATGGATGTTTTTCATTAGAGACTGGGTGCAGACAGTGTGAGCATGGCTACATTTCTGCAGTTTTCCTCCCTGAAGGTATCTAGTAGCAAGCAGCTCCCAAAGCAGCCCGTGGTTGCCTATGGTCCCTCACTGTCCTGCTTCCATAGTTAACACTTTTTAAAAAGGTTTTTGCCTTGGTTGTACAGCAGATTTTTTGTGTCAGATTCTGGCTGACTACGTGCCCTAAATCATATAATTAGTAAATTTTTGTACCATTGGTAGTCCTGTGTCTCTATAATTCTAAAGAACAGCCTTTCCAGTGTGATGAATGTAAACTTTCTGAAGAGGAACACCTCTGTATCCACTCTTCAGTCTGGCAGAGCAGTAAATACTGACCAGCACAGCCACATGTCAGCCAGTGCAGAAATGTGCTTCCAGCCTCTACAGATTGGACAGACCTGTCAGTTCTTACCTCTGGACTATGGATTGGCAGCACCTCAGCTCTAAAGCACACATTGGGAATCAACATTTGGAAAAGTGCTTGTCTTCTTAGCATAACGGCAAAAATTTAGCACACATGCTTAATAAAAGAGAATCTCTTCCAACATGACATAGTAGGAGGAATGCAAATCCTCTCTGGTGTCACATAGCTACAAGGAGCAGAGTTTCCCCAGGACTCGGAAAGAAGCCTGCCATATCAATGTCTGCCTAGCAACTGAAAGGTGACACGTGGAGCCTCCTTTTCAACTCATTTCCTCTTGATGAGAGGAAGGGATCCTCCTGCGAGTTATTACCTGAAATAATACCATATGGTAAAATGTAAACAACATCTGCATATTCATGTAATAATTTCATCTGTTTAATTAGTTCCAGCAAAGCAGTTTACCCTCTGAGGCCCTTGCTGTCAGCTCCACGCTCATACATCCATGCCCTGCTGTCGAGCCTGACAGCCATCTATTGTTCATTCACTGCTTCCACCTCGCCACTTAATGTAAGTGAATCTTCTGAGGGGTGGAAAGCCTGTCCCCATTGATCCAGATGTAGGGGCTGGGGGGAGGAGAGTAAATATCTGTCAGCCTGGAATATGGATACTAAGAGCAAACTTGACAGATCAAGTGGCTTTGTGGGTTTTTTTGGGGAGAGGGAGGGCGGTCTGGCTCTTGGTTTAAGTGTTGATCTAGACTGCAGACTTTGTACAGTTGTCCAGCCTTTGCTCTCAGGACAAGGCACTTCCAAATGTGGTGAATTCAGCAGTGGAATAGCAGCTTTTCCAGTCAGCTGTGTTTCAGTGCCAGAGTAATGACAGCATGCCTACTGGTGCAGCAAAACACAGGGCCCTGGAGGGCTGTATGGATTGGCCAAACAGGTTTTCGGAAATGCACGTCAACAAACGCTGCTCAGGACAAACTGAGAATGTAAAAGCATTAAGTCTAACTGGAAAGGTCCCTGTAATATACTTCTTGAGTCTCCTGGCTCATGTAAATAAATTATGTTGTGGGTCACGTGTAACAATAAGCTGTTCAACTCACCTTCAAAAGGAAACACATTATGGGAATATAAACACGTCATGGCAATCTTACACCTAACTAGAGGAAAGTACTGCAGTTTCATGTGGTAAAGTCAATATCATAATAAGGTGCTACTAATAATACTTGCTACTTATATGGCCTTTCTCAGATTTGAGCAAACATTAACTGATTAGTGCTCCAAATACCCTGATAAAAATAGGTAAGTAAGAATTATTACCTTGTTGTAAAAATAATCTGCATCTTATCACACTCCCATCACCATGGTATCTACACAAACAAGTGTCTGGCAGACAGTATTTCCATTGCCTTATGATGCACAGAGGTGAGATTGCAAGGTGTAGACACAGCTAGAGAGGTTTATCTTCTGCTCTTCTGGATGATGATCATATCTATATTAATAACATTATCCTTTTCTGAAGATTTCCAGACCTTATGGCTAGTGGTTCAGGAAGGAGAGATGTCCCATGTGTTTGTGATCTTTCCTCATAGAAATGTTGCTGTCTGCATAGCAGGGAAGGAAATGTTTCTGAACTATCCAGGGTCCAGACACTAAAAAGCAGAGAAAGATTACAGTGTACCTAGATAGGTACACTGCACTGGAATGGTTTATCCTTGTTCTGTGTTCACAAGTGATTCTGCATGTGCATCTTGGATCTTTGAATCTTTTTTTATATTATGCAGTGAACACATTTAGGCTTAAATAAGAGGTACTAATGTATCATACTGTTCATACTAATGTATCATACTGTTACTGAAAGAGGTAAAGAGGTCTTTCCTACTTACAAAAAGACTGGAAGCACCAGAAACCATCTGCATGCTCTCAGTAGGAGTACTTCAGGTTTCCCTCTTAGCAGCTTGGAACTGTGTTAGAATTATTCTTTTAATGCTCTTAATCTGACCCATAAAATAACAGTTCACAATAGGCAGAAACCCAAGCCTTTTTAAGGTGAGTTATGTTGCCAAAGTCTCCATGACCAGGCAACATTAGAAAAGGGTCACAAACATCCTGCTTGCAGAATTATCCATAAGAGAATTCTAACTTCTGTATCATGCTACCTTTGTTGTGGGCACACAGTACAGAAATTTTAGTTTCCTCCTTTTATGCTACCTTTGTTGTGGGCACACAGTACAGAAATTGTTGTTTCCTCTTTATGATTATTTCATGCAGTAAACTGAAATAACCTTCATGTATGGAAGTTAGAACAGATCACCTTTATGAAGCTAATGAGTAACTGTTCTAATTGTTACCTTGCACACAGGTTTAGAATGTTTTCATACACACTGCAGTATAAAAATTAATTTCTGGAAGCTCTTTAAACTGCTAATTTGTCAAAAATTAAACTAATAGTAATTTAATAACAATAAAATGACACTGAATTAATAATGAACTGTACAAAATAATATTTGATACGAGAAGAAATTAATAATGTGTTAATCAGTCTAAAAAAAAAACCCAAAATGAAGTTCTTTTTCCCTGGAAAGAGTAGATGCCTTTTACCCAGGAAATGGGTATGTTGTGCTTCCCCATCAATATGAATCCAAACCTATATGAAAAAACTTTCAGGTTTGAGAGGTTTTTTTCTTGGTGTCCATTTTATAGTGGTCTGTGCTGAAACAGGAATTATGCAGTGGTACGTGGATATAATATCACTTAGATTTGGGCAGTGTTGACTGCAGCATTAGATTAGTCACACTGTTTAAAATGCCATTAATTATCATTTTATAAGAAAATAATTATTTATGATGAGAAACAAGGTAATCTGAGTTTGACTTTTAGAGTTGAAGATTTCAGATATCCTATGTGACATTATTTAAGCCAATCGTTCTGGATTTTTTTTTTTTCTTCTAAGAGTGTAATTTTTTTTTCTTTATCTCATTGTCACACTGAAATTATATCTATTTTAGACAAGTCTATGAAGGAGTAAATACCTGTATTGAATTTGAAATTATGACCTGTAATTAATATATTTATTAATGTGAAGTACTAGATAGTCCAGTCATGTATGGATATTACCTATGGTATTATAAGAGTTCAATTACAACGGGCCTCTAACATTATCCTACATACCTCAAAAACAGTTGTACTACTTCAGTGCTAATCTAATAGTCTCTCAAGTCAGCCAAAATTATAGCACAGGTAGTTGTATATTCTTGCACATTTCAGCAAAGCTATGTTTCATTAATATTCTGGAAAGAAACCCTAAAACTAATGGATTCCTTCCTCCTTTCTGCTCTTTAAGTGCAATAAAATTGTTCTTTGCCATTTTTTCTCTATTAAATAACTTACATGAAGCAATTTCAGGCAGGCCCTGTAATGCTTTCTAAATTAGGTGAAAGAAAAGTCCATTATATTTTAAGTCTATAATTGTTACGGTGTTTTTATGCACAGATCCAAAATAGTTTCTAATGGACATTTTAGGGTAGGAAAGATAATGGTGTTTTAGTGAGGTAACACTGCTGGCCACAGCAGGGTTAATTTATCAAAATAATTTTAAATGTAGTTTTTTGAAGAGTGTAACTTCACAAATTTTGCCTAGCTAGAAGCTTCTTTAACATGTTCACAACAAAAGTAAGTGCATCCAGAACTGGCATTTTTATCTTTAATATGGAAGTTAAGCTATCTGGGTTGTGTCCCCAAAACAGAAGCCTTAATGACCTTTATTCTATATTTCTTTCCATAGATTATTGCGATAAGGAAACCTTCGTGTCGCGACCCACTGGCGTCTGGCTAATCCGATGGTATTCGTCACCGCATTGTCCGTGATCAATAACTAATTATCAAAGTGGCATTTCTTTTCAAGAGCTCCTTGTTAAAAAATGGCTTTTGGCTGAGAGAGGAGGAAAAAGGTCGCCACTTTGACATGGTTGCAAGTCTTTCAAAATCCAGTGGGCCGTCCAATTGAATTACTGTCCCAAACTAATTGATATAAATTTGAACAGAAGAATGCTTGTTACTACAGAATGTCATAATGATATCCCTGGCATAAGCATGTCAGTGGGAAAAAAGGAGAAAAGACCAGCACTAGTCTCAAAGCACCCAGACAAGTTGCAGAACAAGACTGTTAACAAAATTAACAGGAACAAAACCGTACACCAGTTCCTTCTTCCCAGCCAGTCTGATCAGACAGTCAGGAAAGAAAAGCATTAACATTTCCTTTTGAACCTCATCCTCTATTTGAAAATGGCCTTTAAAAAACCTACTGGAAAAAATAATTGCAATGTCAAAGGACTGGAACTTGATGATCAGGGACCAGAAGTGTCATTGCCTCTACGGGGATCATGAGTGAGTATACGTTAGAATTCAGCTTTAGTCATAAGACAGAATTTGGCAGGTAGTTTCCTTAACAGGCTTTTAAGCAGCCTTAAAAACTGTGCCTTTGAAATATGATAGGCTTCTCTAGAGAAAGGTGGACTGTATAAGCCGTGTACCTTTGAACAGAGAGAAAACCTCCAAACACTTAGGATACAGTAAGAGAAATCATAAAAAATATGGTGAGAATGGGAAAATGTTTTTGTACCATTAATGTCTGAAATCTAATGCATTTTCTTGAATGTCGTTTTGAGATTATCTGCTGTGGAAAGTTTGGAAACCTCAATGTTCATACAAGGCAACTGGGCTTGTGGAAATTCTGGGGTTTTTTTTCAGATCAGACTGAATTCTGCTTCTTGCCCTACATTCTTCCCTGAGCTGGGAATTGCTAGGGAGTTCAGGAAAAATTACCCTGTAAAGGGTACGGCATGTTCTGGGAAAGGGGTGTTGTAGAATCCTTTGGGGGGGCATAATTGGGCTCAACTTATGACAGAAATTGATAAACTGAATGTTAGTTCTGCGATCAGAAATGTGGTGAAGTAGTAGGCTAAAATATGCCATTTTAGCCACATCCAGTGCAAGTCCTGTGGTTGCTGAGGAAGAGAGGAGAAAAAGACATTTGTACCTAATTGGAAGGAGTGAGTTTATGTGCTTTTTAATTTCTGATCTTGAAAGGCTCCAGCTGGATCTAGTAAGGAATACCTTTTCTGCAAACTTATTGTTTTACATTTCCTAATGATAAAACGAAGTTGACCAATGAATTGACACAAGGACTTCCATCCAGATCTGAGTAGATCTGGAGATCCCCTTCAGACTGTTTCAGTCAGTAAACTGAAGTTTGATGACTTGTCTGTAGTAGTGGTAGTGTGAAATAACAAGCCTCCACACAATCCTTATGGTCAAACCCCAGGGCCACCCCTGTGCAGTATTTTTGGCACAGCTTCAGCATAGGAGCTCAGGAACAGATGAGCTGGAGACACCAAACAGGTTTTGCTGGTGGAAGTCCTCTCATTTGGAGTGGGTTGTAGCAGGTGGTCATTTTGAAAATAGGTTGGTAATGCCTAACTCAGATTTCATAGAAGTCTGACAGGTTGTTGCTTGAGATGGATTTCTTGTTTGGATAAGGCAACCGTCAAGCCACATTTTCCTGGTATGTCAAAGCCACAGAACAAAGTGGGAAACCACAGGGGTCTGGAGATTCAGGTTCACATGGTTCTGGTTACAAAGAGGGAAGCCTGCTTCTCCTGACAAAGGATCTAAGGTAGCGAAGTTCACCACATTCAGTTCCCACTCTGCCTTCCATATATGACTTTGTGACTGTCCTCTTATGCTGGGGCAGGAAATGCCTTGTGATGGCAAATAGCTGAGCCATCTCTGACAGACTTACATCATCACAGAGTCACTAGGGAGCCGTCTTCTTGTCTTCCATGGCTGCTTTAAAGACACTTTGTGAGGCTTTCTTCTTTAGCAGACCAGAGAATTCAGTCTGAAAGCCTGTCGGGCGGGTCAACCCCTGTCTAGGTCAACCAGTCTTGCCCCTTAATTATTCCCTCTGGCGCTACATTCACAGGGTGATGGAAGTAGAGGCTAAATATAGGCCCTCTATATATAGGATCTCTATATTTTTGGCATATATGAAACCATGTCTATACTGTTATTATTGGAATATACGTTTGCATCGTTGTGTAATCTGGAGGAGGAGGTGTAATGTGTGTTATAGAACTGAAAAGAGACTGTAACTTTGGAACTAGTTTCAGATTCAACCAAAAACATAGCACTACCAGAACTGTCTTATTATGATATTAAAGATTTTAGAATTTATATCAACTCTTAACAGGTAAAAGCAATTGCTCTGAAAGAATTAAAATTTTGTGAGTGATTTGATGCTGAATCGCTTCCTTACAAAAATTGGTGTAGTCCAAAAATCAGTGTAATCCAAAAATCAATGTAGTCCCTACAAATCAGATTTAAAGTCAGTTTAAAAAAATCTGTGTCTAAATGATATTCTTGGATATACAAGA
The DNA here is from genome assembly GCF_031753505.1 of Anomalospiza imberbis. Lineage (NCBI taxonomy): Eukaryota > Metazoa > Chordata > Aves > Passeriformes > Viduidae > Anomalospiza > Anomalospiza imberbis. Next base: position 4,567,861 of record NC_089693.1, on the reverse strand, counting down.
AGGGCAACATTGAAAAAGAGTAAAGTCACTTAAATACCAAAACACAACCGAAGCATTTAAGAGGATTCTGAGAAGAATGTCTATAAATTATTTGAGATCTTGAAAATAATTTCCCTGTTGAGAACTGTTGAGAAACTTGGAGAGTTTACTTAACTTTTCTGACAGAAGCCTAGAAGCTTATTCACTCCTGGTCTGCAAGACATTTCTAACTGCTGACAGAAATGTTTTGCTGTAGCTTAAACCCCAAGATGATTAGAGCTAATAGAAATTAAAACAGAAGAATTTAACTTTGAAATAAGGTGATACTTTCAATACTTCATTACTTTCTGCAATATTGTTAAGAGAAATGTGACAAAATATTCACATAACATTTGAAATTTCCTTTATCCCTAGATGGGAATCAGGGATCTGATCTTCACACGTCCTGACATCATTGGTAATGTCCTCAGTAGGTGACTGACATTCTTTATTAATATTGTAATCTCTTCCACAGAAGTAAAAACTTATCTGAATTTTAATTATGTAGTAAACCACATACCATCGAATCCAACTAATTGCCCCAAAGTAGTGAATGTATAAATATCTCTGAATATCTCACACTTACTGCTTCCATTTAACACTTCCTGTGTTTCTCCTTTTGCTGTTTCGACACAGAGCCAGAGCAAAGGGCCATATGTAGCTAGATCAAAGCAGGAGTCTGTCCAGAAAGAAGTTGTGACTCATGAATCATAACTAATCCCTTGATTACCCTCAGATGGTACATTTTATTTCCTTTCTTGTATCTGGCCAGCTGTTGCTCCTACTGCTGATCCTGCTGGTGTTTTACTGCTTTTATTGGCACTGCTGATGTCTTTCAGTAGTCATGTAAGAACTGAAATAGGGATCCAGGAGAGCAGTTGTGCTCCACCCAGAGCATTCATGGCCGAGAAGCTGCAGTGGAATTGGCAGGAGAGTCTCCTTTCTTCCTCTAACAACTCTTAAAAAGACCTTGAAGTTTTATTGTGGCAGTTATCACTTTAATATCTGAATGACTCCCAGGTTAGCTGAGTGATGGGCAGGGAATCTTATGGTTGCTTCATGTTAGCTCCTCTGCTAGGAATCACTGCTGGTAAATGTAGAGGGAAAAAAACTCAGAAGTCCTTGTCTGCATCAGCATTACGATGGGAAAGAATTCTCAGTACTTACAAATTCATGTTAACATTTGTTTAAGATTATTCACAAATTATTAGTTTATCTCTGTACATTTATAATCCTTATTTACAACTATAATTTTCATTTTGTTTCCAATCCATTGCTGTAATATCACAAGTAGTAAGCCTGGCTTAAATTTTTTATTTGAAATTTTGATACAGCATCTGAAGGAAAAATTGGCAACAAAACAGGCCCAGCAAAATAGTTTAAAATAGTTATGCAAACAGACACCCAGCTATAGCTGTCTGAATCTGAAAATCTGTGAGAAAAGCAGTTGCTTTTCAGATAAAATTTGCTAATATTATGCACTCAAAAAAAGAATAGAGCTAGAACCTACCAACTCTGTAAAACATGGAACTGTAATCTTGCAGCTATTTCTGTACTACACACAGTCACAAACACCCAGGTAGGTTTTCAATTTTTTTTTTCTTTTAGCAAGCAGCAAATCAGCTAAGAAAACCCAGCACTTCATTTATGGACATTATTGATCTAAAACTTGTTTTTCCACCTAAGTCAAAGTGACAAAAACTTCTCTAAAGTGAAATGAGTTCAAGCACTCTCAGCCTGGTTCCCATTAAACATCACAAGAACATTGTGGTTTGACATTTATCTGGCAGCCTTAAATGTGAAAGACCAGTGTAGCTGGTAGACAGAGAAAGGAAAGGCCTCTTTGGCATCACTAGGGATGCTTTTACCAGGTTAGGGTCAGGTGGGATGACAGCAGAGTGGAAGGAGGAAGTCTCACTTCACTGCAGACTTGAACTATATTTGACCTCCAGGGTACCAGTGACTTACTTGGAAATTGCAAGAACGTGGAGCTGCCCTTTATAGAATTATAATTCCTTGCCATTCAAACAAAAAAAAAGCTAATTAAGTATCCCTTATCTGATGTAACCCTCATCCAAACAGAACCAGGGATCATCCTGTTGCCGTTCTTAGAGAATGTAACTGTCGGAAACAATGGTGTTGGTGGCTGCAATTTGAATGTAGACCTTAAGGAATCATGATTCCAAACTTCTTGGTGCCCTTTCCCTATCAATCAAAAAGAATCATATGAAATAATTATTAGGCTACATAATTATTTTACAAAATAGAAGGTGTTTTTACTGCACATTTCCATTTTAGTACCAATCATTACTTCCCTGAATACTAATAACAGCGTTAAGCATTAATAGCATGTTTTAAGGTAAAGGGTCAATAGTCTAAGACCTATGAAAGAACTCTGAGCATTTGCAATGTAAAAGAAACCTTTCACAGAAAAGTGTTAAATAATAAATGTATTTCTGGGGGAAATATTACATTGTGATCCATTTGGAGAGAAATGACAATTTCCAGGACGTCACTCAGCTGCCCCTGTATAAAATATCTTTAATAATGCTGTGGCTTCACACTTGATACAGAGGTTCACAGAAAGCTTACAGCTCTCTGCAGAGGTCAGTAGTATCATACTCATTGGGGGGAAACTGAGGCAGATAATCACTCAGTGCACCAGTGAAAGGAAAGGGATCTGAACTGGTGACTCATTTCTCTGAGTGCAAGAAAATGGTGCCTATTCTTTATTTCCAACTAGTGAGCCATCTTCTAATAGTTCTTTTAAAAGTATAATACGAACACAGGGGATAGTGGACTTATTCAGGAAAGGTAAAGGTGCTTGAAACTTCTTTATTCGAGTTGATTTAAGCTGCACAATTTGAGGAATGGAGGGGGAGAAGAGGAAGAAATACTACATACCAGTTTGAATTTCCTTTTTATGCCTTCATATGGGTATTGACAGAGGACTGGAGGAGCTGAAGCCTCAAGAAAGCCAGCTCACGTATGAAATCTTCTTGGCCCATTGAAGTCAATAAATTGACTCTTCATCAAAAAATCATCTCCTCTCTGTGGCATTATAAGTCCCCCACTTTATTTTTCTTTTCAGGTTTACTCCAGTTGTTTTTAAGAGCTAACTGTGATAAGAATATTTAAGGTCCCAGTAAATTACCATTTTTCCTCATGAATTTTTTTCTCTCTTTATCCTGCAAGTATTTCCATCTTCTCAGACCCATGGCCACTTTGTATTCATAATTCCAAATGATTTTTTAAACTGAATTACCTCTCTCATACAAATCCTAGTGAGGATTCACTCATAGTTACAGGCTGAAGGAACAACCACAGCTTCTTATTTATTATTATTAATATTATCACTAATATTATTCTTATTTACTGATCTATGAATAGTTGATCTATGAATAGTATTAGGAAAAAGGTAACACAGTTCAGTTCACTTGCAGTGGATCCAGGTGAGTTACAGAGGTAATAACAGAGGTGGTTGTCATTTGCATACCCAGTACTTAAGACAGTCCCTCAAAAAAGGGAAAATACCTTAAACTTAGATTTCCACTTGAAAAATGATTATTTATTTAATGAAGCTTTATGTAAAATGTACCATATCTAAATCTCCTTTAATCTTCGCCAAAATCTGAGTTTCCTGAGTTTTTATTTCTTTTAATGCCTAACCAATCGAAACATATATTTGCAGAACACATGAAAACAATGAATACTCTTCCAGCGGAGCAGATTCTTTTCCCAGAACCCTCAATGAATCAACAAGTTTCAAGTGAGATCGAGACTACTTGAGATTCTTTCAGATTCAGGTTAGTCCTGCAGGTCTGCTCATGTTTCCTTGAGCACCACAACTCGCACATGAGTCAAATATTCCCCTTCATCAGCTGTCAGCAGATTGCTGGGAGTCTCTCTCATTGTGGAAGGGAGCAGAATTTCTTTCTGGGAAGAAGCTCCAATATCAAATACAACACAGAGTTTGAGTGGAAGGTTGTCTCCATCAAACTGTCCCATGCTCCACTGTCATGGAGTTTTTCCATGCATCCATAACAAGAACTTAAGAAACAGTAAGACAGTAGAACTTGTACATGTTCTTCTGGTCATTAACGACAATTATTTTATAATGCTATAGAATACATATCTGACTGTTAAAGAGTTAAAGAAAAAAAAATGAATCCTGTAAAAAATCAGGCCATCGTATAATGCCTCCTCATTGCTATAATGATATCAGTTGCAACAAGTCCAATGGCTGACCTCATTACAAGGGTTTAATTGCATTGTTACACAGTTTCACTTCTTCTCTCTGGCCTCTTTCTCTTTATGACAGCTTTAGAAAGGAATTTCAGCTTGAGGTCAAAGGAAATTAATTACTGCTTTCTTAATCTGTGCTCATCTACATTTAGAAAACTTGGGGCTTTTCACTAACATATTTGTGTCTCATTTCTGTGTAGACCCAAAGTTATAAGACTTTTGTCCTTTGTGAAAGTGCATAAATAGCCTTTTTCATATCAGAGGCCAGATTTTTTTTTCACGTCCTTTACAGTCATGCACATATGGATGGATGCCAATGGAACCAATGGAATGTCTCTGGATATACATTCAGTGTGGCTGAGGTAAGGCACTTGCAATGCATCTTTGCTTCAGACTAAAGATTCATGGCAGATGCCAGGTGTTAAAAGAACCATTAAGTACAAAACCAACTCAAAAACAAAGAAAAAACCAACCCAATAAGAAGTTACGCTTAGGATAAAAGTCAGAAAGAAGGATCTTCAAAATTAAGTAGATACTTCTGTAGATAGAAGGGTGAAAAAATATGTCTCTATGACACCAGATTTTGCCTGCTGCCTGTCTTGTGTTTTTACTAAGTATATCACTGCTTAGTTAAGGAATATCCAGTTTATGTCTCAAACAACTTATCCAAATAATACATATTGCAGTGTGTCAGAAAGGGACAAAGACAGAGACACCATAACCATAGTCCTCGGTTGGAAAGCAAAAATGTGCAAAATGTGGTTTAATGCTGTTGTAGCATGAAATATAAAAATAAAATCTCACATATTAGGGCCCTAATTATATCCTGCAATTAGGTCATTTGAATTGATCATTGCCTCTTCCATGAAATCTGACTGGTTTTGAGAAAAACTAAACTTCTACTAAAGAAAACAATGTTGTTAGTTTGCTTCTTGAGGGAACAATTTTGGAAAAGAGATTACAATCAGAAGTGTCTCTGGGATGATCTGACAGATTAATGTGAGAGGGTATGCCATGCACTGCAGATAATCTGAACAAGTATTACCACCCTGCAAGCATGATCTGGTAGTTTAAATGTGTGGAAAAATTGTTATGTACTATGCATGTGTAAATCTACAATACAAGAAATATAAATTTTCTGCAGAATGTAAGTATTTCTTACAGGTACTTTGTGGTTCTGATTAAGTCATGGAAATGTTGACAAAGATGAAAAATTGGTAACTTTTGAGTCCTTTGACATAGAACATTTAAATTTTCACAGATCTATTCACTATCTTTTGATCAGCTTTGCCACCCACTGAAATTCCTGCTGCCAGAGCTGTGTGCTCTTTTTATTTTATTAGTTACTGCCTCATTCTCCCCTTTCAAGTAGTAAGATTGGCAATAATAAAACTGCAGCTGCAAAACAAAGTAAACTCATTGAATAGTTTACCCTTCATCTATATTGACTTAAATTCAACTCTGTTAAAAACACCCACAAAAGGACCAAGGTTTCATCTAAGTCACTGTTAAACCCTTACCATGAGACCTACTTGCATTAAAGTGAAATTCATTCTCATGTTTGCCCAGTTTGTAAAACAAACTGTGCACACCTTTTCCTTAATAGTTATGCTTTTAAGTCAAGCTTGGACTTAAGACTGGCTTGTGGCTTGAACAGAAGAAACTATCAATGTACAGACATAAAGTTCACCAAGATGTGGAAGCCACGGTGAAAAGAAGGCCTGAATAAGCCTGAACTTCTCTGCAGCCATGAAGAGCTGTAATACAATACAAGGTGGATGTGTCTGAACTAAATAAAGCAAGTACCTTGGATAACAGTACTGGAGTAACAGTCACGTGAACTTTGATATGGAGTTATTACTCAGGTGAGCAGCCAAAGTTTCATGGGCTCATACTCTATCAGTTGAGAATACACTGGGACTGATACTTAAGGAACTTAGACCCCAGGTAGCTGTAATCATGCTCTAATCACATTTTTAATTTTGTGAGAGACATGCCCTTGTAGGGCCTGGGCCAAGTCACAATGTAGCAGAGGTCTCTGAACTATTGCACCGATTGGCACCAAGAGTTTCAGTGAATTGATTGTCCAAGATGAATCACAGAACTGCTTAGATTGGAAAAGACCTTTAAGATTATCGAGTCCAGCTGTTGATGCAACACTGCCAAGTCCACTACATCTTCATGTCAGCTGGGACCTCCCCAGGGAGCCAGGACTGCTGGGAAATGATGAAGGGTGGCTCAGTGAGCACTTGCAGCAGCTCCCTCAGTGGCCTTGGGTGGATCCCATCCAGACCTGTGTGTCTAAGAGGTGTAGCAGGTCACTGATCATTTCTCTCTTGGGTTATGGGGGCTTCATTTTGCTCCATGTCCTCCAGCTCAAGGGATTGTTTACCTAGAGAACAACTGGCCTTACTATTAAAGAATAAGGCAAAGAAATACCTCAGTCTTTTCCTCATCCTGTGTCAGTTTGTTTTTCCCCTACATCCACTGAAGGATGGGGATTCTCTTTAGCTCTCCTTTTGTTGCCAGTGTATTTACAGAAACATTTTTTATTGTCTTTTACAGCAGTAGGCAGATTAGGTTCACATTGGGCTTTGGCCCTTCTAATTTTCTCCTTGCATAACCTCCCAACATCCTTGTATGTCACACTGAGGTGTGAAGGGATTAAGTTGAAAGGCCTGGTTAACACAGACATGGCACTGGTGACAGAATTAAGTGCTAATGATATATAACAAAATACTATTACATGAATCAGGATCTTTTTCACCCAGTTTTTATATTCTGTCTGATAGGACTAGTAGAAGAAAATGCAAAACTATCCATCAATCAGAGGTCTGGTTGGGTCAAACACTTTGGTCAAGCAATGTGAGCGATTCCACCTACCTGCACCATAATTTATTGCAAAATTAATGCTGTAACATGCAAAGCCAGTGTTTGATAAAGGTAATTCTTATCCTTAGAAAAAAAAAAAAAAAAAGCAAAATTTGTTTCTTTCCCTCTCGTCCCCTTTTTTTTTTTTTTTGCTATCCTGACAAGATGAAACCTTTATAATAACTGGGGGGTTGAGGATGAGTCACTTTTAATGATTGAAGAAAGAACCTTGAGCAGGATTTGAAAGACTTTCTCAACCATTGATAAACCAAGATACACTAAGAAAAAAGACACAACAAGATATTAATTTTTGTTAAAGCTTTCCTGCTTCTTTACAACAGAATGAAATTGAGGCTTAGTGGGAAGAATAAGTTTTGATACACACTACTGGCTATGAGAATTTTCAGGACAGCTTATTCTTAACCAGGATAAAATACAATAATTCATCAGTTCATGGTCTTAATTGCACTGTTGCAAGGTAGGGAGACTAATGGCATATTCTTATTTTTAAAATGTTTAAAATTATAGTTTGTTATAAAAAAGGTCACTTATGTCTGGTATTTGATTGGCCTTGATTGCTTTGGAAAATTAAATTGTTACATTAGCTGTGAGGGTATTCTAAGGTTTTCAATAAGTATCATATAGACTTCAGACTTCATCAGAAACTGAGTGAAATTTAAAAATTACCCAATGCCTCCAGAATTCACAGCAAACCCCCACAACACCCTGTTGTGAACCTTATGATGGCCATTCTCCAGAGGGAGAAGCTGAGGTGCACAGAAAGGATTTTTCCTTTCCTAGACACTCGTAGATATTCCTCCAGCTGCATTTTATTTATTCCTTCCTACGCTTTTCTGGTGCATGGTGCATTCTGCTGTGCAATGTGAAGAGGAGCAAAATCTCATAAAACTCTAGGGAGCAAAAAAAAAGGAAAGAGCATCTCTCACCTATCTGTTGCTCTTTCTCTTGATGTGCCTCATGAATAGTTTGAAAGAGGCTGAAACAGATGAGATTCTTTACCTGTTCTCTATTCCACCACTTCATTCCTCCATCTCTTTTTCATATATATAGTGAAACTGATATCAGCACTTGAAGGTGGGATAACAGGAGGAGGTAGAGTTGTTCCTTGCAGAGGATTTACCCATGTTGTGTGCTGTTTCTTTGGGATTGCCTGAATGAGAATAGATTTAGGAGAGGGGAGACTCTGACTAGAATGAATCTGAATAGGAAACAAAGGAGTAGGGAGCAAGTGCTGCAACTGTGAAGCAACTCCCTATGGGTTGCTGCAATACAGGATTTTGGATTTTTTTCATTATAAGTCTATTTACTCTGCTAGGTGTTTGAACACTGTGGTGAAATAGAATTTTGTCTAAGTTTTGTAATTTATGTTAACTGATTTTAGGAGAAAAAGAGGTACGACAAAGACCAGGAGCTAAATCAAGGATGTTAATACAATTTAATTAATATATTAAATAATATAAATATAAATATATTTAATTTATAAGTTGCCAGATGACTTTCCAGGATAAAAGGCAAAAATACAGCTAAAAATGCAACTAATCAATTAGAAAATAATTTATGATAGCTTTGCATTTTGTGGAGGCAACCACACACAGCAGTAAAGCGTTTATATTTCAAATAATAACTCAGTAAAAAATGTACAATGGGAAAAAATACTGCAAAGATATTGTCATTGCCAAGCCTTTCTTTCCTGTATTGTTTCTTTTAAAACTTACACTGAGGGGTTGCAGGCTGCAGTATCTGGTGACCTGTATAAACTTGTATAGCAGCTACTGTAGTGGTGTGATTCTATTATCCAGACTTCACAACTTACCTGCTGGGAACTTCCCAGAGATGATGTTATGGTACAAGCAATATCCAGTGGTTTTTTTTTTGTTTTGGTGGTTTTTTTTTTTTGGTGGTTTTTTTTTTTTTTTTCTGTTGTGATTTTCCTACAAATATTATTGTGGGGACTTCCAAGCATACAACCTCCACCTGTGAGTGTGTATACATGGAACTGCACCCGAAACTGGGTACCTGCAAACACCTGCAGAACTAAGAATAGTTTCCATTTTATCCAAATAAGCCTTTCTGTCATCTAACACCCACATGCTGACTGCCCTAAAAGTTTGCTGCCACAAAGCTGGTCTGGAACTGCTTAAGAAGACACAAGCACAAGATTTTGATTTGCATTCCTGAACTTTGCAGAGCCTGGACAGAACTTTCAGCAAGTGTATCTTAACAGCCTCATGTGGTTATCACATTTCAGGGATTTAAAGGGTACGTGTGGCTCTCACTAGTTTTTGCTGGTGTAGTACCCTGGTCAAGGTCTGCATTTTTTCGGGATAGGATCATGGTGCACGGATCTTGCAGTTACCTAGTGAAGCACCAGTTGAAAGTCCTTGCCAAAATTCCCTGGGGTAGTTTAGGAAAAGTATCAAATGTAGCCTGTGCTGTCTCTGGTTGGCAGGTACAAGTACAGCTGTTGGAAACCCTTCCTGGAGGTGCCACACTGCCAATTGCAGGGTTCAAAAGAAGTTTTCTCTTTCACAAGAACTTTCACCCATGCAGTCCCCATTGCAGGGTACGCTTCTTGCTTTTAGGTAATGCCTATTTCATCTGCTGTAAAGACACACATGAAAAAGGGGCCGGCATTAGCCACATATCCATAAAAGCCTCGTAGCCAAGAGTATTATCTTTATTCAGAAGAAGTATAGCACTTTTAAGGTTCAGAAACATATATAAAAATTGGGTTCTGAAATGGTCATTTTTCCCCTCTGCTATGCCATTATAGCGATCAGCCAAGCTTCTGTAAGGTAAATACTTTTGGAAAATAAGTGGAAATTTGCTGCAAATCAGTCCCTTTTGTGCATGGCCACAGGAGCATGTTGAAATGTTTGGACACTAATACCCATTCATTTTCTTGGCTCCATAAATAAAAGCCGCCAGCTATGTGGCGGCCGTGAAATGGTATTCTTCAGGACCCAGCAGGAAGCCCCATCCTTATTACCACTGCAGGGGGCAGGACAGGCCCAAAATAGCAAGACAACTAAATCAAGACATTTTCAATGTCTAACAAAATGACTGTGGTTTAGAGAGAAGCAAAAGGTTGGAAAAAATTGGACAGCTTTTATACTTAGCATAATACCTTTGTTAAAAGAGTTCAGATAAGAAAATCAGATCTCAAAAAAAAAAAAAAAAAAAAAAAAACCATAAGCATATTTCTGAATATAATTTAAAATATGCAAAGACCTGATGGAACCAGAGTCTGACCACAGTGCTATCTGAAAGGACATCTTGCTCAAGTCATATTTTCCAAATGGTAGATCACGGTTCCTCGTAAATAGTGTCTTCTGGCAATATTGTTGTTTCTTTGGTTTTGACGGAACTGAAAGGTTTGAAAAGAGACACTGGAATTTTGTCAGTAAAATTTGAAATCTCTTTTGGTCTACAAAAGTCGTTAAAAATCGCAATACTTATATGGAGGAAAGGTTTTGGACTAAACCCTTCATTTTTTCTACAGATTTATTTAATTTTTATAGGTTTGCTACATCAGGCAATATGATGCTAGATTTTGGTATAAAATCATCCTGAAGGGTCTCAGTCAAAATAAGTATGGTGGTGTAACTTATTGTTTTACATAGCTGAACTGTGCTGATCTGGGAAAATATTAAAGTAGTTTTAAAAACTGGATTTCAGTTAAATGGGGTATTTTAAGTGTACACAAGATCAATTCCGGGGATATTTTGTGTAAGATAATAAAAGATTAGACTGTTGAGGTTTTAATGAATTCACAGTTCATTGCTGTACTCCAAAACCAGTGTTTTATTCTCTACAACCACACCACTAAAATAGATATGGGAGAAATGTTATTTTTATTTTAATTTTATTCATTTGTGATACTGATTATAAATTTTTTAAACCAAGTTGAATTAAGGATATGCCTGACATTCACATTTCTGTGAGGCATATATATGGATATATACCTATAAATTTATATTTGTACATACAAGTTTCCACACATTTTGGGGAATTAAAACAGCTACTTGGAATGTCTTATTATAGAAGGAAATATTCAGTGTTAGTATCAAGAGAAAATAACCATTTTACCTGAACATTAAATTTACTTGAACTGCAGAGGAGAAATTACCAAGGTACAAAATGACAGAGAAAAATTAATTCAGTGTATTACTGAGTTTTGTCTTGTAGACTAACTAAGGGCTTTTGATAATAAAAATAAAGCCTGAAAATGAAAAAGGGGGACCCAGAGTGACAATTCAGTGCTGTTTCTTTTCTTCAGTGGGACTTGAGACTTCCACCAGGATTCCTCCGTGACCATTCCAACTTTTTAACGTTGGCTTTCCTAGCTCTGCTCTGGAGTAATCTAGACTGTCCAGGGAAGTTTGTATACATCAAAATATTCAATTCTTTCCTTACAGGCATAAGAGAGAGAACTGATTGGCTCTATGTGGCTCAAGAAATTCCAGTCTGAAGAGTAAAATCATGATCTATGCATAAAAAAACCCTTGCATGGTCATGTGCAAGGGATTGAGAGGACATATCCTTATGCTTAGACATAGGCACATATGGTGGCTTATACAGTCAGAATTCTACTACAAATAAGAACCCCAGAAATAAGAAAAATGAAGTCTATTTGTTGTCCTTTCTGCAGTAATTGAAAGAAGAGTTAAGGGGACAATCCTGGTTGTAGCTGGTAAAGACACAAGGAAGTTCCAAAGGTGTCATTATGGACGTGGAGCCCAGCGTGCGCCATCCTGTAAGATCTCAGCAGCATTTTTGTTTCACCTCCTGCCTGAGTGGCACAGATTTTACAGAAAGGGTAAGTTGTGCATCCAGAGTGGTGGTGACATAAAGCCAATCCTCATGCACTGGAGCACAGGTGGCCTTGTGCTTCCCATCACACCAGTAACTTCAGGCACACCTTTGGGGCACTGAAGTGACCCAGATACATAAGGCTGCTGGCTGCCCAGCTGTACCACTCACCTTCCTGACCTCCCAGGCTGAAAAAGCAAAGGATCAACCAGTCTACAAAAGAAAATGCAGCGAAGGATACACTGGTGTCAGGACTATCATTATCATAATTGACACTACTGAAATAATTCAGACATTAAGCCTGTAATCTCTGCTGCTGTTTGTATCTGCTTCATTTAAAAGTTACAAGGCCAAAATTCAATGAAACCAGTGGAGGTAAGAGGGAGGTAGAGGAAAAACCACCCATTCACTTATTTTCACTTTGGCCTGCTGAGTGCCTGAAAAAACCTTGCCGAATTCTTTGAATGCTTGTAGTTGCAAAATGAATTCCAAATAATTAACATCGTAACTAGAACTTAACAAGCTTACACTTGATACGTGGTAGAAATAATACCTGGAACATCTTTCTTATGCTCAGCCTTTTATGACTCAGACTTTAATGATCCTAATAAACATTAGCTTACCTAATAAAAACTATTTGGAGCTGGTGAATAGTATATTAACTGCATCTGGTGTCAACTGGAGCTAATTAATATTTTTATAGGTGTCTTCTCTCCACTATGGTTTAAACGGAAATATTGTGGGGTGCTTACATCAAAGCTGGAGGCAATTGAGAGCTGTGCTTGCTTCCCAGGCTGAACTGATAGCAAGCAGACCAATTTTTATAGGATTGTAAAAGCTGACTGTGGCTGGAGTTCATGCAGAGAAGCACTTTTCCCTGTAGCTCTCACAATTCAGCCTTAATGCTCGTGGCTTGTTTGCTGCGAGGTGGCTGGTGAGATGGATGGAGGGACAGCGGACAGATAAACTGGCAAATAGTTCTGCCTAGACTCAGACAAAGCACACAGTGACCCAGACAAACCACACTTTTTTCTTCTCTCCCCCTCCTTCTAAAGGCTTTAAAAATGTGCTCTATCAAGCATTTACTTGTGGTGCAGATAAGATTTATCTAACAAGACTGGGCTAAAATTAAAAAGAAAGATGAAATAGCACAAGCGGTGCTAATATGTGTTTTGAAGCGTACCAATCGGCCGGTGCAATGTCACAGCCCTGGGCTACATTTGCAAGTGGTCGAGCATCTCCTTTTTAAAAGGTTAACCTACAAAGAGCACACAAGCCCCTCTCTATGAATATGGGCAAACACCCAGGGAGCTCCACAACAATAAGAAAATAATGACATCAACCTGACCATGCTTAAGTACATAACATGCTGAAGGTTCACGGTTGTGTGGCCTGGAACAATAAAGGAAAAATAAAGAAGCCTGCTTGGTAGGCCCCAGCTGTTATTAGCCATGCTGTGAGATCAAGGGAAGGTATGATATGGGCTGCCATTTCAATTGAGACCAGGTTAATCTCTCAATTTGTGGAAAAGAAAAACTAAAAAAAAAAAAAAGAAAAAAAAAAAGAAAAAGGAAAAAAAAAAAGAAAAAACAGGCAGGGAGAGAAAGCAGTCTTCACTCCACAGTGCTACATATGGGAGAAATAACAATATCCCTATTTACATAATCTGTCTTTAACCCTTTCCTAATAGAGACTTAATTCCCTAAGAGTCACAAACTGCAGATTTAATTTTCCTGCCCCCTGAAATGAAATATCAAACCTTTGTTGACTGTTTCCCATTGGTGCTGCCATCGTTTGTGGCTGACATCCAATGCTGCTGAGGCTTACCCAGGGGGAACCTCTGGTTGCTGCTGGAGGATCAGAACTGAGTGTAAAGACCTATGGATGCCTCTGGTTTTCTGTCACTAATCTGTCTCTAGCACTGGATAAGTAATTAAAAATTTGTCCTATCATTTGCAGGCATGAAATATGGCAAATCATACCAAGCTCTTTTACCAATGCTCTCAACTAACACAGTGCAGTTTTCAAGTGAAAAATAGTCCTGTTTTGTGTGGCAGTAGTGTGTGGAGGCAATGTGGGGCTTGCTCTCAGAGCTGGTTTTCTTGTGTAAGAGATGGAAGCAGTGAGGGCAGTCCAGACTCCTCCAAGGTCACCCTCCAGCCTCCCTCCCTGGGACCCAGCTCGAGGCAGGATTTCCAGTAGGTCCCTGCAGACTTGGGAAAAACTGAAGTGGAATCTCTTTAAGATGATAATTTATGAAATAATATCCTGGAGATAGTGCATTTTACTTTTTGGAATTTATGATGTGTAAGCCAGTGTGTGTGCACAGCCCATGAGGCTGCTGTAGATGTTTGACTTCTCCTGACTGCTGTCCTCTGCATCAGTCTTCTGGAGTCAGGGGAGGTTGCTCCTTCCTCCAGAGCATCTGAGCATCATCACAGGAGATGAGTTAGGGGAAAAGGGGCCCTGGAGCAAGGGCTGAGGCCACGGTGCTGCCGAGGCTGGGGAGTGGGCTGGGCTCTGCAGGGAATGCCCAGTGCATGCGAGGGAGCCAGGGGACTGTGCAGAGCCTGCCAACATTTAGAAAGTCACCGAGCTGCTGATCCAAGAGCAAGCCTGATGGAAAGGACCCACTTGGTTAGGACACAAGTGAATTTTGCCCAGTTTTTCACTCTGTTTTCTGTGTTCTTTAATTTTTCTGAGTTTGTTTTCTTTTGAAAGAGTACATTGGTCTCGTGCCTGGTTTTTTATGCAAAATGTCCCTGAAATTTAAAAACATAGCTGGGTTCTTGGGTTGTTTTGAAGAAAAAGATGCAGCAGAGTCATCTCAAAGCCCTGCTCACTCAGCATCACAAGTACTAAGACGGATTAAAAGCTGGTGCTTTATTTTCCAGGTATCCCAATGATTTGAATGAGTTAAAATAGCTGAATGAAGATGAACAAGGGCAGATGGAAAATAGGAAGGAAGTGGCAAGACAGAAAATATGTCCCTAAAAACCCAGGTGAGCAGAATAGCCACTATGCAGTCACTTTTCACTGAGTTAATATCCTCTACCATCCTCAAAAGATTGATGCAACTGTAGTAGCTGTATTTATTATTTTCTTGCACATGAGCTCAGCTCAGGTTCTTGTGACTTCATATTGTGACATTTCATTGCTAGTTCATGACTTAAGCACACTCTTGACTATTTAAACAAAAAAGAATTTCCATGTAGATCCAGATTACACTAATTTTGTTTAAAGGTCTTAGAAAAGGAAAGAATATCAGAATTTGTTCTTGGAAGATATCTGGATGGCATTAGTTTTCTTTTATTAGTATAACCATGGTGTTTCTATTTTGAAGACTATGCCTTTTAAGAAAATCCTGTTGGTATTATAAAGTATAAATTATTGCAGATAAGGAGCTATATTGTTAGGCTTGTAAAGTTACTTGCATTTTCTAACTACAATAATATATATATATTTTAAATGAATGTTCTTCTGTTACAAAGTAGAGATGGGCAGGATTTGCTTAAAATATTAATGGTGACCAACACCTCTGCATGAAAATTTTTGGTAAAGATTCTTTATTATTTTCATTTTGCCTGAGATCAGTGACTTCGTTAGAGCATAAAAAAAATCTATATATCCATGGAGAAGTTCTCAATTTTTTTCCTGTTATATTAATTTTTTCATGTCAGTAAATACTGAAGTTCAAAGGACTGGAAAGCACTGTTTGTTTCCATTTATTTTTCAGTATTAGATGAATTCATTTAAAATACATTTCTGAAACTGTAAGGCCAAAGTGGTCAAACAGTGGTTAAAACCAAAATCCACTCCTTAGTCTCCTGTGTAGTCATTTCTCAGAACTATTTAGCCTGTGTCTTAGATATTCCTTCTGCAGTAAATATTCTTCCCTTCTCAGTGGGCTCAGTAGCTCACTTTACTGAATTGACAGAGCTAACTTCATCTTTGCCAGATTTATGCAGCTTTCTTGAGGAAAGACTGCACATATCCACTGAGCTCTGCCTGGTCTGTGGCTACATCCCCTCCTGTACCCATTGTATCTGTTCCTCAGTACTTCAAATTCAACACTTTCAGATTATAATGAAAAACTTCCTGATGTAGAATTTGAATTGTCATCGCCTATGTTATCAGCAGGGAACATCATGGAGTTTCAGTGCCTGAATGAGTTCTATGAGTTACCTGTAATGTAAAAAACCTCAGCAGCAGCAGGGATATCACATCCTAATTAACCATGATATTCTTGCACAGATAAAAATTAATCTGTAACCCAATTCTTTTCCTGCTTGCAGACTCTTGCAGCAAGAAGATGTGGTCCCAATCCTGGATGTGGAAACATCTGGCTGGCTTCCTTCACCTCTGTAATGTGAGGAGTCGCTTCTGGATCTCTATTATAAATTAATGTGCAGAGAGTCATTAGAAAACATTTCTTTTGTTTTGTTGGCAAATAGTTGCCAGCAAACTCTAAATCATATTTTATTCACACTGCACTTCACAGCAGTGCAGCCAGGTGTTAAATAATAATAGAGTTACGTCAAATGGCTGGGTGGCTCAACTGGGAGGAGCAGCCAAAAGTTCCAGATACTTATCTGGAACCCTCCAAAAGAATGTTGGTCTGAGCTTAAAAAAAATAATTAAAAGAGCTACTTTCTAAAGCAATCACTTTTTTTGTGACTTGTAAGGTACTTTAATGTATAGAGGTTTGAGTACCTGAAAATAATTACATAATCTTTAATCAAAGATTTATGTAAAGCAAAGGATTCAAGAATTGCTGACTTTTAGTATTAAGTTGCTTTATGTTTCCTGTTCCTGTTACAATCACAAGTACTGAAAGGAAAATAGTCAATAAAGTACCTTTAAAAATATATATCAGAAACTAGGAAAAGTCGTCTTATTTATTTTAAAGTTTATTAAATTTGTTTTAACACTAATAAATAATTTATTTTTTTTTTAATTCTGAGCTCTTCATCTATGCACATACATGATTTGAAAGGATAAGCAAACTGAAATAAGAAAATACATCAAATTTTGGTAAGCACAGCATTTTACTGACAGCAACAAACAGGCTTTTATCCATTATTTCTGTACTTATGAAACTTTTGGCTGCCTTCAAAGAGAAACGTTCTGGCTTTTCTGAGCTTGGGAAAATTAAGGTTCAGTTAGTAGAACACCCCAAATGAGTCCTTGCTTTTGAAATCCCTCTAAATTTTCCAGTAGGTGAGTTCAGAACAGAACCCAGATTTTCTGAGTATGGGCTTGGGGGTCTCCAGTCTGAATTTTCTCTTCATGAAGTTTTGTTCACGAGCAATGGGCTACCACATTGAAATCCTCAGCCTGTGGCTTTCAGGGGCATTTTTGCTGATGAGAGATTTTAGTCTAAAACACCATGTTTATATAAGTAATATCTTTGATTATGCTCCCAGAATAAACGACATATTTCTCATTTCCCTGTGGGAGAGATGATTACTGTCGTGGTGAAAACAGGGTGATTGTTCCCTTCTCCCTCCTCTCCACCTTTTCTCTTTGGACTTCATGTAAAAATAAGATACCGTTGGTGCTGTGTACAAGTGTGAGACCACCAGCTAATTTTGCATAGCCCACTGAACAGTTAGATGGGAATTGCTCTTCAGGGTGTTCTCTTTGACAATAAACAGAAGCCTCAAGTCTGTGTTTGGCTGCAGTTCAAAAAAATTACTAAGGAATCGTACACACTTATGTATATGAATACAAGCAATTGCACATTCCCATACAGTAAGCTTTGCAACCACAGTTATTAACATTTTTAAATGAGTAAATGCAAATAAAATGACTGAGTAATACACGTTATGTTAAGATCAGCTATATGAAAAGCAAAAGGATTAAAAGTTAATTTCATCCTTTTTAATTCAAGGGACATATAAATGGCATTCTGGGTAGAGTCAACTCCTCTTTTATCAGTCCTTTGATGCTGCTTTCTCACTGATTCAGTTGTTCAAATGCTACCTACATAATAAAATCCTGAGTTAATTTACTAAGATTTTACACCAGTGCAAATGAAAGAAGGGAAAGTGCTAAACAAGGCAATTAGCACTCTGTTTAGTGCACTCCCAAAATAAATGTAGGCAATTTACAATTTGGCAAATGGTACTCTATCCGGATCCAAGTCATTTCAGCCTAAGGGGCTGGGGAAGTTCATTAGGGGTGAAGGGAAGGGTCTTTGTTTTGCTTTGCTTTTTAACTGTATGCATATACATACACACATACAAATACACACGTTGCTGTTAAGGTCCCCCCCTTTCACCATGCAACAACAGATGTGACCCTTCCTGGGCTTATGAGGATTTCTGGTGGAAAAATGTCAAGCTCTGTGCTCACACTGTCCACATAAATGACCTCATTTAAGGTGATAATGCTCTTTCCAAAGTGAGGGAGTCCAAAATTGGCAACTTACTGATAACCTCCTTTGTGGCTTTCTTGCCATGATGGTTTTTTGTGTACTTACATGTTTATTATCACTGGAGCTGCTCAGATCAGATCTGTGAACCTGGGAATGTCCTGAGTGAAATGATAAGATAAAGCACTCTGCAACTACAACTGACTCTCCTTTTAATTGACAGGAAGGCTGCACTATGACTTCCATGTTTATTCTTGTAAGCTCCTTATTAATGCAAAAATAATAGCTGTTATTAATGCAGGATCACATCCAGCATTAATATTTAAGATGTAAGAATGAAGGAGGTTAAATACGTGTTTATATTAGTTTTAAACAAAGAGCTTTGAAAAACAGTTAAGGCAAGTAATGATGACCAAATTCACAGCAAGTGTGTGCAGTGTGAAATACCTGCCACGTTCTGGGGTTTAAATACATGTTCTTAGCGGGACAAAGGTCTTTGATAAGTCTCCTGCCTTGTCATGCCATTGTCTCTCTGAATTGCTACTGTTTCTTGTGAAAGAGAATAGGGATGAAGATCCTAAACAAAACATGTAATATGCTATGATATTAGCACTGATTTTTTTTTTTGTTTATTCAGTCTGTAGAGCTCTTTTATATGATAGATCACAAGGTAAAAGCATTCTTTTGTGCCCTCTAGCTGCTGGTTGCACAAATGAAAGAAAGAGGGAGAAAACAACCCTGTGATTATTAAATTCTCCTCATCTTTAGGGTTAAGTACCCTGGCTAATAAAGATCTCTCATGAGGATAAAGTTTCTTTCTTGGCAATGTCACATCCATTTAAGTAAAAATCATCTGAATGCTTTCAGGGATTCAAGCTGTTACCTTTACATAAAGCATCTACACCAATTCTTTGTATTGTTTTTATCCTCTGAGAAAGGCTGACATTGCATTTCTTGGTTAAGCAAACCTCCCACTGAGGGCAGGCTGTGGGATTGGGTCCTTTTGTGCTATAGAAACCTGTTTCACAAGAAGGAAAAGAATTGTTTATGTGTTCTTGGAAAAATTTAATATCATTAAAAACGCTATTTCAGACAGTGACAATTCAGCCTGATCTTGTACAGGGCAATCATTATGACCTTTGATTTCAGACTTGTTTTTGTTAGCATCACATTTGCTGCTGATCTTTGCACCCTCATATCCCAAACTGTTTCGTTCTGTTTGGCAGGTCATTGTAATAATGCATTTGCTAAGACAAACAGCTAAAGTTTCTGCATTGTTACAGCTTATAAAAATTGCTGTATTGTTTTTTGGAAATTGTTCTCTAAACAGCCTCATCACCCAAGATGTATATGCCCAAGGTATTTGAAATATATTACAGGCCAAAGCACCTCTGATCTTTTCTCTGCATTCCATTTGGGTGTGTGCAGATTTGGATTTATGCAGGCTTACTTCATAGCAAAAAGGATCTACTTTCAACAGCAATGAGAACTTGATAACGTGTTAAGCACTGGCATGGATCACCAAGGGAGGAGTCAAGTCTCTGCTGCTGCAGGTTTTCACTGAGGTCAGACAAAAATGTCAGGAGGAGCTCAGGTGGGTGTCTGCTCCTGCCTTGAGGCAGGTGTGCAGTTTGGGTGAGCTTTCTGCATCCTTCTCAGCTGGGTGCTTTTATGATTCAGTGCTGCTGCACTTGGTGTGTGAGCGCCTGGATCGCGGTGCCCTGGGTGGAACTGCTCCTTCCCTGAAGGCTGGAGGCAGCCAGTGGCACTGATGCCCATCCCCTCCCACTCCAGGGAAGAGGAGGAGGTTGATCAGCCTCCGGGCAGTCTGACAGCAGGCTGTCCTCTTAAGCCACGAGTTTAGTGTCCCTTTTCACCTCATGATCTGTTTAGGTGGGCATTTTCCTCCTCAGAGGAGTGAAGCTGAACTGAACTGAACGTAATGCAACAACACTGAGAACACATCTGAATCTCATTGGCATCTCAGGAATGAGAAGGGAAAAGCCCTTTCTCTTGGCATCAAACATTAGGTGTTATTTTTTGTTACATCCTTGCTATTTCATCAAAGGTAAGATTGCAGAGGAATACCTGTGACTTCTCTTTGTCCCTGTGATACATATGCATTTTTTTTTTTTGTTCCTTCCTACAGACTAAATACAGCTAGGAAAGAACCATGCAAGATAAAAAGGAGGACCTTAACTTCTGAAGAAACTGTTTTGCTCTGCTTCAGATTTTTCCAATGTTTTCAATTCTTTGTTTTAAATCCATTTTTTCACTGTTAAGGAAAGAAGAAATATACCCCAGCCAGCCTTGTGTTCCAACTTCTTTACCTTTGTCTGCCTAACTCAGCTGGTATTTAATTGGTCAGCAATAGGAGGGAAGTCTCCTTTGAGGTAATGAATATTGACTGTTTATGTTGAAATGTCACTGTGAAAAGAAAGCCCAGCACCAAAGAGGCGGAACTCAGTGTGAGAGTTTCAGACACAAAGGAGACACCAGCAAAGCACAGGCATTGAAAAGCAAAGCAGCTGAAATTCAAAGAAAAGATGAAACAGAAATGGGCTACATGTGTGGGAATTTTAAGCTGTCAGTTGACAGGTGAAAAAGTCATTATTCCACCTGTTAGAACTAAGTGTAATTGCTTGTTTTTCCTAAAATAACACAGAGGCCATGACTCATAATTTTTTTAATTGAAAACTTGTTTAAACTTATTTGCAAATACTTCACTTTTTCTTTTGAGGTAAGTGGATTAAACTCATTAGCCAATTTTTCTACCTCGGACATGTGAGAAGGAAAGTTCCACATTTTCTGTGTTGTATCAGGAATTAGATAATCATATCTTGCATTCAGCCAGTTGCTTTTCGTCGTGAAGCAACTTGAATAGCAACTTTGGGGTTCGACATGCAAGTTTATCGTCCATTCTATAGCACTCATTGATCTGGAATGAATAAAGGCTGTTCTCCAGCATCAACCCACTGCATGATGTATGGCCTGGAAGTTTTTGCTGCTGCATAAAAGCTGTTCTTTGTTCCCAGTTGCGTCATAAGGAATTGTATGAGGTTCTGATATATTTTAAGCCATTTCTTATCTCGATGGCATGGCCATGCCAGCAGATTTCTGGGCTCCATAATTCAGTTTTGATTGTTGAAGTGTTCTCTCTCCTCCTTCATACTCTTTTGTGGTGACCTTTAGAGAACTCTGCTGAATAGTTTTTGCAAAGTTGACCCACTGCAATGGAGTATAACCTCCAGTTGTTCCATTTTGTTCATCTGAGTCATTTAGTATTAAGCTTTGATACACAATGATTTTTTTATTTTTTATGTAAACACTGACTTCGTTGTTTTGGGTAAAATTTACTATGATATAGTTTAATTTATGTACATTCTTCTGGCTAAGGATCTTCATGGATATCAGTCAGGGGCTGAGCTCACCATATTTAGTCATTAGATATTGTTTCTACAAACAAGAAGTCTTCTTTTTACATCCCCTCTTGTTTGATTTTATATTTCATAGTAGGAAATTCCATTAAACATCTTTGGGAAAGCAAGAGTAAATATGAAGAAGCTTTTCTAAGTCCATGTGTCTTAAACAAAATACATTTCAAACACTTTCTAAAAAAATGCTCAAAAAACTTAGATAATTTCAAATATACCTTCATATTAAACCAATATTTTTTATTATAAGTAGTCAAGAAGATAGAATGCATGGTGCAAACATTCCTTCAAAAATCTGAGCTTTTATTTTCATATCTCCATTTTAGCTTTGGCACTTAAAATATTCATGTGGTGTTTTTAAAATGTTCCCTGAATCAGACAAGTGTTTCAATCCAGTAGGCTTTTGTTTTTTATTTTCTCTTGGTGAATCATTGAACAATTTCTGCTTTAGCTTCAATCTGGGCCCATTCACACAATGTGTCCATCTGAAATATCCTGCAATCCTGCAAACAGTAGGCTCCTTTAAATAGAAAAGTATCACCAGGATCTGGACTGTAAACAAAGCATTAAATGAATTAAACATGTAGGAAATATCTGCAAAGAAGGGAGCTAAATTTTGCTACTGCTACCATTTCTCTACAGTCAGCAAAGGCTTTGAAAGTTAATGCTTTCTACAGCCAGTCAGAATTCCCAGTGGGAGGGCTGTGATCTCCCACAAAAGTTGGGATGAGCAGGCAGTGTGGGGAGGCAAAGTCAGCAGAGGTGATCTCTGTGTGTTTGGTTCTCCCCTGTGGTTTGGGTTTTGGGTTTTTTCCCCAGAAGTTTCCCATGTCTTTAAGGAACTTTCTGTATGTCCAAAGGACAAGCTGCTTTCCTCGTGTATGGAAAAGTAGCCCAGGCATTATCTGAACCTCCTAATTTGCTCTCTTGTGCATTAAAAAAATACATTTGTGCATACAACCTAGCTAGAAATTAATGTATTTTTACAATCTGAAAAACTGAATCTAAATATACAAATATAGAAATATAGAAATTAAGTTTTGCATTAATTCTCTAACTTGGAGAAATGAATGGGCTGCACCAGCATCCAATATCTCCTTTTGCTGTTTATTCCTTCTCTTAAAAAAAAAAAAAAAAAGGCATATATGCTTACATCTTTATTGCCTTCTTTAAAAAAAATAATTGAACTTTTCATGATTAAGGTCCTCAAAATGCTGATCTCTCCAGCAAAAGATTATTTCATATCTCTGTGTCATTTCCAAATACTTAGATTTAGACTTATATTACTTTGTTTTGATTTTGTATGTCTACACAAACGGCAGATAACATCTTTAGTCACAATTCTGTGTTATGCTTGAACTCTAACCTGTGACATTCACCTAGCTCGATCTAACAAGCTTTGTGCTCCCTGTCCAGATGAAGAGTGATACTTCTTCATTAGCAAGATCAGTTTCACCTTTAAAAACCCTTTGCTTCCCGTTTGCATTAAGCCAGATTGAGATGTCTTGGGTCATGATGACATTTCAGGAGTATTCAGAAGCAAAAGAGGAAGTCATTACATCTGCAGTTCACCTGCAAAGAAGATGTCATTAAAAGAGGAAGCAAAATGAACCCCTGTCAACTTGTTAGGGCCCAAAAGGTAATTCTGCCATCATATATGGAGCAGGGTAGGATACAGAATCCTATTATTGCTGACACCACGTAACTTGCTGGTGTAAAAGGTTCTCTTTTCCAGAAAAGTTCAGGTGATGCTAAGTTTATTAATGTGTCAGTTTGGGGAGATGTGATGTCATTTCTGTTGTCTGCAGGGATGAAAACTGGAGTGTCCTTGCTCCTGTCAACACACTCTCATCTTAATTTCTTCCACTGTGCACCTCGTTGCCATCTGTGAGGGGAGAGCAAGGGATGAGGGTGAAGTGTCAGGGGAGATGCCTTTTTAAAACAACTACCAGTATTTGACATTTATCATTTTAACCTGCCTTTTTCCAAAACACAAATTTATTACACCAACATTTCTGGTGAATGGTTGGCCTGATCCTGCCAGGATCCAGTTCCTATGAGTTGAAGCATTTCCTGATATTGTAGCTTTAAAGAATCAGGATTTCTAATCACTGATTCAGAAAAGATAAATATTATTCTGTTTTCTACTTGATGCAAAATCTAGCAACTGCATTATAGTCAGTGTAACTGAAAAGACATTGATTTTCAGACTGTAAAGGTACCTGATACAGTTCTGCAGAAACAGTTATGTTACTAATTTCAAGCAGGTAAAAGTCTGAATCGTGTCCATTATTTCAAATGCTGTGGCTTTGGTTTTTTTTAAACTAAAACTGGAATCTTCTTGAAAGATCCCGGTTGTAGAAATAAGGCCAAATATTTGTTTTTAAGAAATAGGTGAATGACTTTTCGGCCCTGTTGCATAAGAATACTTTCATCCCAAAAATTTTCTCTACCTTCACTATCTGGAGCTGAAGAAACTAAGTTGAACCCTTTTAATGAAGATGATATTACTAAAAGGGAACCTTTTCCAGGTGAAAACCATTTTATCTTGGCCTCAGAATGCAATCTAGAGTTTTTGTATGAACATTGTAATAACAGGAAATATTTTCTTTCAGCTCCAAGGCGTCACATGCTGATTCTGTGCAATACATTTCAAGATGGGTATTATAACAACTCGTCTGATACTGATCTTAATGGATTTTTGAACTGCTAATATTTCAGATTTGAACTGCTTGTACTTCAATTGATGATCTGAGCATTCCACAAATACCAGAACTAGCATGTTTACTGCCCTGCTGTTGATTGATATCTCTTAATGAAAAAAGCACCTGCAAAAGTGATAAAGGAAAGTTACTAATTGGTTTAACTTAGGCCAGCCACTTCATATTTTATAAATGAGGAAACTTTTAAGGAATTGCTGCTGGAAGCCATCTGCTAACTAAATAAAAATGAATGATAATCATCAGGTTCCACGTGCCACTTAGAGCAAGAATCATCAGAAAAAAAAATAGCTGCTTACGTCGAAATAAAAGCTATGCAGGAACTCAAATTCAAAGCCCCTAATAACCATCTTAATTATATAAAGTGTTAATCAGTTTGGTATACACAAACCTGTCAGCAGGTCTGGACCCCTTCTCCAGATATCAGAGAGACTACTTGTGGTCACTTTTAAGAGCTGCTAGTAGAATTTACAATAGCAAATCTTGATTTATTATTCCTTCCAGGACATCTCATGTTTCTGTTCCAAATTCTGCTTCCCTCCTCATCATCCTTTTTTCAGCTAAAACTGTGTCAGTCTGGGAAATGTTCAGGATGTGTGTTTTCCTCTTGTATTGTGCATAATTTTGCAAGTCATTAAACCTTTGTTTCTTGTCTTTTCTAACCTTCTCAGTAACCTATCTAAACAACTCTCAAAGGAAAATGAGTCAATCAGGAAAGAAATAGCTCTAATGCCAAACAGAAAAAAAAACCCAAACAGAAATAGAAATAAAAAGGGAGAAGCTTTTACTTGAGGAATGCAAGTCCCAACCAACTTTAGGCTCCTTTAAAGACATATACAATGTTTTAATTTATTTCTACTGCCTGTGAAGTTCTATTGAGTCTGAAAGGTTACTCATGTGTGTAAAATTAAGCACACTGAAGAATGTGGGAATACTTCAAGCTACATTTTAATATGAAGGATTCTGCATAAGCACAAAAGATGAGATTCTTCTTGTAAGTTCAAAATAAAGACCTGCAGAATGTGCTGCTTTGTGTGATTAATGCCAGAAACCACATCACTCTGTAACAAGGGCCCATCCTGTTTACCATGTTGGCATGGCAGTCCCAAGAAAATTAAATTTCCTTCACTAGAAAGACATACTTTCTTCCTGTGCTAGCAGCACTTTGGTTGTGTTGTGTGCAGCAGGACCATTTAGAACAACTGGGTTTAAGCAGTGCAGGGTGTTTTGTCAGGGTGACAAAGGGGAATTACACTGCACCCATATATGGCACACAATGCTTGGACAACACGTAGTATTCTCTGTGGGTAAAGTTCACTTCTGGGCAGAAAGCCAACAAAGGGCTCATGCACCACTTAAGTCCCACTTAAACCCTATTTTGAAGGCTTAATAGTACACAGGCCATGTTCTGGCCTCTTGCCCAGGAGTGAATTTTACCATGTTCGATCCCTTCTCTCTGCATGCACCGGGGGCAAAAGGGCACTGCCTTTGTGCTGGGCAGGACACTGGTTTCTGGAAGAAAACACCAGTCTCCTCTCCTCCAAAGAAAGCCACAAATCCATAGAACAACATCTATCCTGGTTTATGGCTAATCCACCTTCCCTGGTGCAGTGAGAGGTCACGTGAAGCCAAGAGCTCTGTCCTACAGAGCCAGGAATCCACCTGAGGACTGACACGTGGCTGGAGTGGAGACTTCCCTCCTGAGCTGCTCAAGATCTTCAGCTGTCCTTTGCTGAGCTTGCATTAATTTTCCCTCTGTTGTGACCATTGAGAAGATTTTTTCTCTGTCATTTCAGAGATTTCATTCAGCTTGTAAAGGCTGGAATCTAGAGGGGAGCTGGTAATGCTTCCTTGGACAATGCCTGCCAAGTTGTTTCCCATTTTAAGAGCTTGTGACATGCACCAGTGTCCGAATGACTGTTCTACTGTCACTGAACAGGAGGAGTTGATCTATTGCAACAACATTCTGCATGAAAAACTTTCTCTGTGTTCACTGTTATTTCACATTTGAATGTGCAGTGTCACAGTAATGCAAACTGTATTAAACTATTCCTAGAAAACAACTATTCACGGTCATAATTAGCTTACAGTACTTAGTATTTTGACCTGATCTACTGTAGAGTTCTCTGCAAGGTTGGGGGCTAAAGGTACTATTTACTTGCAGGCAGTTATAAAAACAACACTCAGAGTGCAAGATTTCATACTAAAGATGAACATCATCTGTCTGTCTTACAGATTAGACTTTATACATGTTGATCTTATATTAATTAATGAAAACTCAACAAGCAGAATTATTTTGAGATATGGCTTTCTGTGAATGGATTCCAATCCATAGTGATTAAATAGATTGGAAATATTATTTCCTGATCAGATTTTTTTAAAGTTCATTTCCTTCCTAATTAGCAAGCAGAACATGGAATGCAGTAAGTATACTGTCCCCTTTAATAATTATTTTTTCCTTATTTTTCAAATAGGATAATGATTTACTTAGAATATCTTTCAGAGATCATTTAAAAGACAGAAGCTTCTGCCCATTAAAACACAACTCCTCTGAAAACTGACTTTGTGTCACCAAACTACTTGTGAGGTTCAAAAAATATTTTGACACATTTTACTTTTCAATCGTTATAAAAGGATTATCCCCCTACATATTCTTATTGTCTCTTCATTTCCAGAATTGTTTTTAATTAAAAAAAGACTGTTTTGTTACAATGGATGATTTCAACCCACAAAATATCCTATTGTGCTTGCTATCAAAACAAACAGGTGCACCCAGCAGCATGCACGGTATGCAGTGCAATTGAGCAAACAGTTTGTGCAGAGATTTAAGCTCATCTGAACAATGTGAGTTCAAGTGATATGAATTGTAGCCAAATATTCTGGATGAAGGGCTCAGATCTGAGGGAATCTGGATGGAGCCCAGAACCTGTTGATCTTTGTGGGAGTTGTGGGCACTTTATGCTGTGTAAGAGATGACAGTCTCTGTCAGGGTTAGTTTCTCAGTCTGAAATACCCATTAATTTTTTATCAATAGCAGAGTTACATATCTATTGAAACTGTACTCCCTCCTGCCCACATATGAAAAAACTCAGATGTTTGCAGAGATTTCATGAGATGGGAAGACATGGAAACTAAAATTTGCTAAAAGTCAAAGAAAAGGTGACCTATAGTTAAATAAGGTTATCTGTGAAGTTTCAGGATGTCTCAATTTCCTTTGTGGTTGGCTTCTATGTGTTATATAATCTAATTCCTGGTTAGCCAAGTTGCCCAGCATGGCATTTTCATGGAGAAAACACACTTTACAGCAGTGAGATGCCTTTCCTTCCTACAGCCTCAGAGTTGTAATGGTAGGGAACACAAGGGGACAGTGATAAACTAAAATTCTCTTTGCTGCAAGGCAGAGCAACCTGTCCTTTACTGCCAGAGTGTTGTGTGGTCGTCTATGAATATTTCATTACTGCTGGGCTGGGGCCACTGATTCAGTTCAGACTCCCAATTAGCACTCTGCACCTAACTGTCTGTTGTTATCTCTTTTTACTCTGCTGTGATGTCTTCATTTATCTCAAGTGGTTGGTTCCTTTATGTCTCACCCTTCCTACCCTTCTGCTCCCTTCCATGGTGCTTCAGTGCCTGTAGGTTCTGTATCCTCCTCCTGCACTGGAAGGAGCTGCTTGCCAGGAGTCCCTGGGAACCCTCTGGGATGGAGTTCAGTGTCTCATTGTCCCACACACATCCTAATCCTAATAACAGTGGCTGGACATTTTCCTAACCTGGCCTGTGATGTTACTTCTTTCACAGGCCAAACTCCCTGATTTCTCAAATGGCTGAGAGGTCCCTCCATCAGCCATGCCTTCAAATCTCCTCTCTGTGAACAGTCACTACACACTCTTTTGGTTCTGATCCATAATCTCTTCTGGATAAACCAGGACCTTCATTTGTTCTGATGAACATTGTGCACATCTGTAGGACAATTTTGGTTAATGATATAAATTCATTCTGGTCATATGCAGTCCAGGAGATCCCAGACACAGCAAAAGATGACTCTCCCAGGGTCTCAAGATGCCCCAAAATGAATTATGGTGTATGGTGATATTAAGCTTCACATATTTTTGATATGAAATTATTTGAAACTCTGAACTAGGCTGAATTATTTTTTTCTAAGATGTTAAAATTATTTGAAACCCTTGAACTCAGGATTAATGCAGCAAGTACAAACTCCTCCAGCTTGGAGTGAAGTTAGGAAGTGGAAGGAAAGAAGTACTTTCTGAGGTGAAACTCCTAAACAGACAGTATCATTTTTCCCAGTTGGCAGTTACAGTTTGGTGATCCCAGACTTCTACACGCAAAAATACTTGACTGTCAAAACATACTTATTGACTAAAAAAAGTAGAAAACATTTCTGCTTCTGAGAGGGGGGTGACTACTCAGTGTTTGTCAGCCTCTAGTTCTGGGTGTTCATTACAAAATTTTGACTGCACATCCATGGACAGGTTTTTGGCAACCGGAGATGGTTCAGCTTTGCTGCTACTTTCGTTAATTTTACTTCAGTTTTTGGAGAAAATCTTGTAAAATATATGTTTGTTTAGAATGTGTACATGCATGTTGCATGGGCAGGGTCTTTATTTATCTGCCACCTTGACACAGCAGTTAATGAACCTCTATAAAAGGGTAAAGTGAGGGAAAGTTTCTCCCTTGGAGAGCTGCATTAAGAGTTGTAGCTTTATTAGATACATTTAATCTCGTAGACATTTTGTGCATAATTCTCCATGGACCGGTTCCTTCTGGGTCCTTGCTTTTATTTCCAGTAGTCAAAGTATTAATAGGGTTAAAGGTGGTGGCGTGGTGAATTTATGGGTGACATCCCACAGTCCGTTAAGGCAGGATCACTAATGGGTGACCTTGAGGTTCGACCATCCCAGACTTGGGAAGATCAAGTCTCAGACCCCTCCTGCAAGTGCTCTGACCTCTCCATTCTTCCCCTCCATGGCCTAACCTTTCACTCACTGATCTTTGACCAAATTATTAAGCAAACACCTGCTTAGGTCTCTGACCAAAGTCTGTAGACCAGGAGAGCTGCCATAATTCCCTGTGAATTAGCTTTAATAATAACAATACTGGCCTAAGGAGAAAATCAGGGGGTAGGTTTACAGTAAATAATCATGCTGCTACAGAGCACATCCAGAACGGACCCTTCAGCAGCTCTCACCTACAGTAAATCAATGCTAATCTATTTGACTGTGATAATAACGGCTTGTCAGCAGATACAGTTTCTTTATTTGACTTGACTAGGACAATGACTAGGTAAAATTTATTTCCTATTACTAAAACAAGACAAAGACTAAGATTAATCCTTTGATGCCAGGGATTTCCCATTGGTAATAATGCAGAAACTGCATTAGTGTTCAACACCGTTGCTAAGAGTAACTGGAACAGGAAGAAAAAGGCTGAAAAATATCTGATGTCAAATGTTAAGCCTGTGTAATGTTATCTGATTTACAAATTGAAGGAATGGTCTGAATTTCCTCACATTTCCTTGGATTGCTTTTTGGCTCTTGTGGTTTTATAAACCTGCATCAATTCTGAGTGGCTCCAGCCCATAGATTCTCCCTAAACAAACTGTGGATATTGTTTAAAGACTTCACTCACAAAAAGTGTTGGAATCTGAATTATTATTCAATAATAAATAGGATAAAATCTAGCTAACAATATTGCAAATTAAATTAAGGGTAACTTAGTATAAACCCATCTCCTGCCTATAAAGATTATTAATTATTGGGGTTTTTTGATCAATGTACATATTTTTCTATGTACAGGGTGATTTAGATCGACTGTCCAAGTTTACACTTATTTACATGGATTATTACTTTTCATTCCTTGACTAGATTAGTTGTCAGATAAAACCTGGTACAATTGGATAGATGGCATGGAGTACATGTACATATTAACTTGAAAATCTGTGTAATTTGTTTATATCTAAGTATTCACATTCAGAGAGACTTTTCAGTAGGCCTAGAAAAATACCAGTCAGATATCTGGGAGTCTGTTGCATAAAATCTATCCTGGACTATGTCCTTAAGCAAAACTTGTGGCTTCTTTTTTGGAGAAAAGAAATGGAATTACTTATGATGAAGTATTGGTTTGAGAGAGGAGGTAAGTTAAAAGATAATCAATATTCAGTAAAAGTTACAAGGCAAGCACTGTAAAGAGTAAATGGATTTAAAATGTTGCTTATTTGAATTCTTTTGCTTTACACAGTCATTAATTAGTGAAACACAAGACCAAATGATTACAGCACAACAGAGATATTCAGTTAAATGCATTACCTATACTTTTCTGACGTGCCAGTGTACAAGGTCAATTTTTGCCCAGATTTACACAAATCCAGCATCACCAAACTCATTTTCTGCCCTCACTCATACCAGGCAATGCCACAGTTGATAATATTTTCCATTTAATAAAAAAAATACACAGAGTCAAGGGCATGACTGAAAGCTCAGTGGAACCGGGGGAGGTCTTCCCTTTGACTGCAGTGAACTTGGAACCAAGCCTTACATAATTGTGAAATTTCCATAAGATACTTGGCCACACATGAATCTGCACTCTGATATACTCTATATTTGTATTTTATGACTGTAAAACTAGTTCACATATTTGCTGTACATTTACCAGAAGATGTTGTTAGTGCTTCAGATGGGTGAGATTTGGGTCGTAGGTATGTTGGAAGTTACAGAAATAGAAACAAAACAGGAATCCATAATTTTTTCAGATATTTTATCATAAAATCATTTAAATATATCTCCCTTCAATGATATAAAACCCTCTTTATTCAGAAATTAAAGGGGGTATTTTTTAAAAATGAAAATTAAAGAAGTGATGTTAATATATGAGCTTATTACTCATTTTTAGTGTAGATGGGGGCAAGTTTTACTGATATGTACTTTCAGTTCTTTGTTCCCTATACCATACTGATGCAAAAAGTAGCTAATTTATTTATAAAAGCAGAAAATATGTGTGTGTGTGTATGTTGTGGGATGTGTTAAAGATTTTCTTACAAACAGAAATGAAAAGAAAAATGGTTTTGTCTTTGCTCATACCTGCTGCTGGTGGTTAAAAGTTGCATTCTTTTACCCATAAGAATAGAAAGCATTTGAAATATAGCATTAAAAACCAAGAATATATGACATGATTTTATTTGAAGAATGAGCTGATTTTGTACTTAGTGATAATTCAAGCAGAGAATTGTTTTAAGATATCACTGCAGGTAATGCCAACAGGAAAGTAGCTTGTCTGGCATATTTAAGATGGAAAAAAGAGGGTATTCCTGAAAGAGGAATGCACATCAGTCAAAGGCATCAATAAATAAAGCACTTTTTCATATGTAAATGGGAATTTCGAAACTAAAAAGGTATTGTTTTATAAACAGTGAGATAATATTCTTGAAAAAGGTTACCAGTGATTACATAAGTTATCTCTACCATAAAGAAATTTAGAGCTCATAGTTGCTCTTTTCAATAAAAAGGCTTTTCATCTACTCTCACACAGAAAGCCAAGCTCTGCATTTTAATTAGAGATAATAAATAATTATATCAGGAAACTGAAACTGTTAAAGTCTTTTTGTGATGCTGTATAGCTCTATCCCTCTCTAAACATGTGAGTATATACATTCAACTTTTGTTTCACAGATCATGTTAAAGGAGATAATACTTCTATAAATATGATCAATATTTGGGGTCTTTTGACAAGGGCAAAATACCTTTATATGCTTCAAGCAGAATAAACCATCTTAAAACCTGTCCAGCCTACCCAAAATATTAAGTGGCCTGAGTATAAATGCAAATAAATACAATAGCACCACCCCAAAAAATATTATTAAACCAAGGAAATATGAGGTGACTGGATTCTTCTGGGAAATGTGTTGCCCTTGATGTCAGCAAACTCGGGAGGAAGCCCTGCCAGATCAAGGGTCTGGTGTTGGGTTTAATGCAGCTGCATCAGCTCTGAAGGAAATACTGGAATTGTCCCTCTTGTTTGTGCCTCGAAGCATAAATTCCTCTTTTTTTTTTTTAATTATTATTATTATCACACATAGGGACATCTTCCCTGTGTGAAATTCGTGCAGCAGAGTCAAGGGCAGGGAAAACCACAGAGGCAGCCTTGCCCAAGCTCTCCCCCCGCCCAGGGAGCAGCTGACGTTGGGAAAGCAGAGAAGGGAGCCATTAGAGTGGGGTTTGGGATTGACACTGACCTAGGGCTGCCATCCCACATTGTCCTGCCATCTGCACAGACGTGAACTTTGCCTCCAAAATTTGGCTTCTCAATTAACATGTCCAGCTGGGGGGAGAATTCCGTCATTTGCCTAATATCATTATTGCCACTGCTCTGACATATTAATATTAAAAATATATGTGAACAAATTAAGGATTTGCCTAAGCACTTCTCTTTTTATTTCACATAATAGGCAGGAGGTGAAAGAAGACACAATATAATTTGAAAAGCATAACCCTGATTAGGCAGTGATTGGTACACAGCTAGAGCTTACATTTTAAAACATTTTCATTATTAGCAGTGCCTGTCGAATATAGTGGTTTTTAATTTTTTCTATCTGTTGTGCAAGTAGATGCAAGGTCATACGATGTTTTGAGGTTTCAGTAAACAGAAAATTATTTCTATCCTACCAAGGTTTTTGCAGAATAGACATCTCAAGATGATATTTTTGCCAGTGGATATTCTTTTTTAATTGGTGATTTTGAGAAAGCAAGACTTGGACTTCAGTTGTGTTGTTATGGTATGGTGGAATCAGTGACTTCTCTGGATTAGGCCTTGAATGCTCCAAGCTTGGTTTTACAGCATTTGCAGGGCTTTAATCTCTCCCAACAGTGGCAACCTAATAGGATAATGAATGAGACCTTAGATGTTGGGATCTGGGGAGATTGGAGATAGAGTATAATTGTAAAGCTTGGCGTGATGCAGCTCCTCTTAAGCTCAAAGATGTTTTAAATGGATAACTAACAATAACATTATATTTATATGCAGTCCCCTCTGGAGAAAATAGCCCATTTTCCATACTCTCAGCAGCATTGTACTGTGTGCAACACAGTGCTGCCTTCAAAAAATACTTCTGAAGTGAAGAAGTCACCTTGAAAATATTCATATTCTGCTTGTCTCTGAGTGTTGAATTGTTTTCAGTCTCAAGACTATTCATGTGTGTTTACTGCTTATTTTATGCCTCAGAGTAATCACACTGAACTCTCAACAACTTGTGAGTAAATCTAAATCTGCCAATAGCTGGTCATGTCTCAGTAAAATCAAAAAGTTCCTTTGAAAATCTCTCCTGTAATATGTTTGTAAAAGGGGGAACTTTTGAAAACAACTCAGTTGCAGGAGAACCTCTTTTTCCTACAATGTGGAGTTTCTCATGGGTGTTTGCTCATGACTTTTAAAGTTAAGGGTAATTCACTTCTCTGTTACAAGGAATCTTTTTGGAGTGAGATGAAATGATGCAAGTTTCCACTTGATAACATGAGTCTTTGTACAGAATTTAATTCTTCCTGGCCTTGTCTTAAATCAGTATCAGCGCAACACATAGATGAGAACTGATAAATAATAACCATTAATAAAAGTTCTGAGGATTAAATAATTTTTTTAAGCGTATCACGTACTCTTATCATAACAAAATAGGGCTGTGCTGTCTCTCATTGAAATATTTGTTTGTCTCTGATTTAATTGTAAAGGAAAGAAATTCAAATCCTGATATTCTTGATGGAGTGGATGACTTGTGGCACCTCTGTTAACCCTGACACAATGGAATTCTTTCCAGAGTTTTCCCATGCTGTGCTTTAGTGACATTACAGCTTCTCCTCAGAGCATTTTAAACCCTGTCTAGTGCAAAGTATCAAGGGCAATAGAGGAAAAGAACCAAAAGAATCGCAGCAAGAAGCAAATGCCTCGCAGATATTGGCTGTAGAGAGCAGAAATTGACTCACTGTTTCTCCAAGCTAAGTGCAAGCTCTGGGAAGTTGAGAGTGCTGCTGAGCACACCAAGTCCGGGGCTGCAAGGCGATGAGAACAGCTGATAAACCTATGGCACATCCCAAAAAGGCAGTTTGTGTCCCTGGGGTGTTTGTGTGGCCTTTTGTGACTTGAAACCTCACGAGTGTTTCAAGCTGCTTTTAAATCTTGCCTCAAGCACAATGGATTTGCTGTTGGATCTCCTCTGTAAACTCTCCCTGCTGAAAAAGTTATTGGGTGGACCAGTGGTAAAATGACTGAGTGGTAGGGAGGCAGCTCTGGGATATAGACACTGATATTTTGAGAGGTCTGTGGGCTGGGAATGTCCTCACACACTACCCTCATCCCCTCCATGACCTCTTTTCCCTTCTCAGTGACAAGAGATTTACCAGAAACGCTTCAAGCCTTGGTTTTACAGCATTTGCAGCTCTCTTCTCCCTCCAGTGTTGTTTTTCTTTGGGAGGGAGATGATATCCCTCCTCTGGTTGGTTTATTTCCCCTTGTGAAAAGTAAATCTGTTTTCAGAAATTCTTCAGATACTTCCCTGTGAGCAATTCTATCTTCTGCCTCATGCCCTAAAGGCACTCTGAGCTGAGCTGATTTAAGGATTTTAAAGGAAGACACTGGGAATGTGGATATACCATATAACTCTCAGGCATCTTCTTAAGCAGATGCTAAAAATGGATTATGGTTTTTATTCCTTACTCACACTTCATCTTTCCAAATGGCTGATTACGATTTTCAGCTGCTTTTTTCAACATCATTTAGTGGGTAAGTGGAGGAAACACACATCCTGTTCCTGCTCCCATCTTCTAATCCTTA
Organism: Anomalospiza imberbis; assembly: GCF_031753505.1. NCBI lineage: Eukaryota > Metazoa > Chordata > Aves > Passeriformes > Viduidae > Anomalospiza > Anomalospiza imberbis. Next base: position 4,532,534 of record NC_089693.1, on the reverse strand, counting down.
CAATACAGCTGTGATCCCACTGTTAGGGTCCATACTTGAGAACTATCCAGGAGCTGGCCTGGGTTTTGGAACTCAGGGTGTCACATGTAGAAGGTTTGAGCATCAACAAATGAACTGAAGCTGAATGAACCCAGGACCCAAAAATATTCAACATTATATTCTAGATGGAGTGGATGACTTAAGTTGTGGCACCTCTGTTAACCCTGACACAATGGAATTCTTTCCAGAGTTTTCCCATGCTTTAGTGGCATTACAGCTTCTTCTCAGAGCATTTTAAACCCTGTCTAGTGCAAAGTATCAAGTATCTCCATTTCTACAGTAAAAATAAAGCAAAAATTGATGGAAATTTCTGGAAATGGAAATCTCTTCATTCCTGGTGTTCTTGTTCACCATGATAAAGTAGGATCCCAAATAATTTTATTGACACAGGTGAATTAGGGCTAACAAATTATTAGAAAAGTATTTAAGGTGAACTGCCAGCAGGTTTGCCCTGCTACATTCTTCACCACTTTGAAAGAGGAAAACATGGAAATAACCTGGTCTAGTGGAAGGTGTCCCTGCCCATGGCAGCAGAGTGGAATCAAATGATCTTTAAGGCCCCTTTTAACCCAAACAATTCTTAGATCATAGGTCATGGACATTTTTTGAATACAAATCACATCTTTATATAAACTGTGGTTCATAGTCAACAAAGCAATTCTTCAATAAATCAAATGGTTTCTTCAGGCACTTAAAGGTAAGGTTGGGATTAGAGATCTTTCAGAGAACACTGTACATTTCGCTTTGACAATGCACATTCCAAAAGGAGTTATGAAATTTTCCTGTAGATATTTATGCTACATCACTGGGACATTATGGGAGAAGCAGCACAACACCACCACATTTCTGGAAATGACACTTTGAAAATTAATAAAAGTCACAAATGCTAAGAGTTAATCTGCAATTGGGATCACATCTGAAGTTGGTTCTTCACCAGGGTGCTTTATTATCTGTGGTGTATTTGTTACCCTACTGGTGTGCCCAAAACCAGGGCTCTTTTCTTGATTCAGAATCTCATTTATTATCTGTTACAGCTTAGCAACAATTAACACATCTTCCCACTTCCCTACTCAGTACTTATCCAAATAACTTCTGACAGTTTCAAAGGCTGTAACTTTACATTATTTTTTTCATCTTTCGCACATGAACTTCTCTGCCTTAGTTTTATTAAATGGAAATGCTACATAACTACTGCAAGGAGACTCAGACTGAATCTGGACCAGAAGCATTAACTAGCTCAAATGAGAAATACAAACTAAAAAGCTGTCTGTCCATTTTGGAAACATGCAGATAATGTGTGTGTCACTTGAAATTCACATGCATTTGGGATCAGCAAAGAAAAGTAATATACAGCAATGATATCTTTGATCATCGAAAGAACTCAGAAACATAGGAACTGTGTCGAGTGTGGTTATCATCAACCCATTTTCTATTCCCAGTGCACAAATCATTTCATGCATTCTACAACCCAAGCCACGATGCTGGGCTTCAAAAGCAATTTCAGCAGCAAAATAAGGTGCTTTTCTTCAATTTTCAAGCCATTTGTACGAGGTTAGTGTTGTTTACCCACCTGGTACACTGATATTTACATACCCCTTTAAAGAAAATTGGTAGGTATGATTTATGGAGTACTGTAAGAGCACAATTTTCCATGTAGTGCACCTAATCTGAAAGGGCACTTGCAAAGGTCACTCTGGCCATACAAATACCAAGTCTTCTCTTTGGAATAAGTTAGGATATTCATTTTTCTTGGAAAATGTCAGCAGTACTCGACTCCAGGGGTTAGTTTATGCAGATAAATGCGTAAGCCTTTAATCTTAAGGCAAAAATACTCTACACAAATGTAAGAGAAGTCCATCTATCACTGTTAAGACCTGTAATTTGTTTTTATTTAAATCCCAAGCCAGGGCAGCCTGGGCAACAAAATTGTTAACATGGTAGCTCACATCTGAGCCAAGATTAAAGTATATAAACATACATCTGCTTTCAACCTGGGTGAACAATACACCATGTCTTCTGAAAGCCATAATCTGGATTTCCAGCATCTCAAATATCTGCTCTTGTTGTGCTACTGTGAAGTCTCAGAGTGCCTGACCTGAGCATGTTAAATTGTCCAATAAGTGCACTGTGTATTTCCAGCATTTTATCTCTCAATGAAGAACAGTGACAAATGTTTTTATAGTAAACACACCATAATAATAAAAAAAAAAGATTCTTTTTCCAACTTTGGACAAAAAGGACATAAACCTAAGAGTGGCTTAAAATTATTCCAGTACTATTTTTCATGTAAAGGATTGATTTATATATATATTTTTATGTGGAGAATGCTCCAAGGGTTTTTTTGTTCCACTTATATTGGCCCATCTTTATCATTACTAGAAGATGTTATTGACAACAAGAAATACTTCCATCTTGGTTGTTAATCATATCCATGTGGGAAGTTGTTTTTATAGATAGTTTTTCATGCCTGGTTTTAAATCATTTGGCAGAATATTTTATAATGAGGAGTCCCAGCTTTATTTTAGTCGTCTCAATAGCCAGAAACAAAGACTGTGATCTTAATGAGGTCTAGGAGATTTTAAAATGGAAATCATGTTGAAGTGCTTTTTAGAAGTGATGTTTTAAATGCCTAAACTGGGGAGACTAAAACATTGGGAGTTTTTTTCAGAAAATGCTGGTCAGTACTACTAAAATTTGTCAAGGTGCATAAAGATGATGGATATAGTTGGTAGATCCATGTCCAGTGCTATTATTTTCCTATTTACTTTTTTCCTATTTAAGCAAGGAAAGGGTGATGCAACATACAGTGCATCCTTATTTCACATGAGCTGCCTTTAAAGAGATGTGGACACTGTGTAATTTATTATAACAATTGCAAAGATGTGTGGTTCAAGCAAGGTGAAGTTAGGAAGCTCCTCAGGACTTGATGCAACACAGTGATTTGTTCTGGAAGAACAATTCTCTTTCATGTGTTGTAGAATGTGCGAAATATAACTTAGAAATGAAATCTGAAAGCATGTTTTTGTTAACTATCTCGTATTTTCTCCAGTGTGGTTTTTGTCAATTATTTCTAAAGGTAGAAGCACTTTGCCTGGTAACAACAGGAAAAACTCAGATAGGAATTTACCTGCAGGTCTAATCCTTTCAGTCACCTTGGATGATATCCTGGGCCACCTGTGTATACACTGTGCATGAACACTGAGATTGACCAGTTCATGGATTATGACAAGGAATCTTTGCAAGGTGTTTTTAATTGCAGAGAACAAGAGGTAAACTTATTTCTTTCTAGATTTGTGGGTACCGATTTTTTATGGGCCTTGGAAAAATTGATACTCTTCAGAGGCTTTTCTTTTTTTCAGACTGTTTTGTTGTATTTCCCTCATTAGAACAAACTTAATACAGGGAAATGAAGACAGAATGCTTCAACAGAAGCATGCAATACTGATCAAAACAATTACAGTTTCTTTTTGCTAATACCTCTAAAAGTGATAAAAATTTTCTGTTAGAGAACCTCAATCTTTCACTGTGGACCACGTTGAAATCTTCTGCAGCATCTCCATACTGCCATTACAAAAAAGTAACACAAACTGGATGAGAGTCCAAACAGGCGATTAGTTTGCCATTGAAGCATAACCAATGCCTCAACTAAAACAAGCAAACAAGCAGTTGAACATGTGAACATAATTTTCTATCATTTCTTTTTGATGTGGATTGGATGGAAAAAATCTGGGATGCAAGCCATGGTGTAGATTTTCAAAATTGATTAGCATTTTTGGACGGTGGCAGCAATTTCCGTGGTGGTGTAATTTATTTTAAGCTAAAATTGATTAGTGGGGTTTTTCCTTTTTTTTTTTTTTTTTTTTTTTTTTTTTTTTTTTATGTGCACTAAAATTGCTATGCAAATCAAGGTAAATGGAGCCACGAAATGCTGGTGGAATCAAAAAGGATAGTAAAAATTTAACTCAATATATGTGGATGACTGGGAATGGTTTTCCTTAGGTTTAGATGAGTGATTTATAAGTGTCAAGCATTTCTTGTGGAAGAAAGATTGTTTTGTCCATTGGCATAATATTGATCATGGATAAATTCTCTTTAATTATGATGTGGGTATAGCAATTCTGCAGAAATTCTATTGTAGCCTAATGTTAATGTCCACTTTAATATTTTGGTGAGCTTAAGAGTTGGTTTTGCAACAGTTCAGTCTATCCCAGCTGACTGGTGGTGTAAATGGATGGTATTTTTACAGCTCTTTAACTTCTCCTCTATTTCCAACACACAGAACCATTCCTTACAGAAACTCTGTTCTTTTGGTGTTATCAAACGCAAACAGAAAGTTAAGGAGTGAGTCATACCAGGGCAATTCTCAGAAGAATGAGATCCTGCAAAGGTCAGCTTTTCTTGCTCGTCAATTGTTGACATTTAAGCATTTATTTCAGACGTTGCTGATAATGTTTTCTGAGATAGTGGGGAAGAATTGCTGTGGTGGTATGCAATTATGAGCATAATGAAATGCAAAAATGCAAATAAGGTGATACGTGCCAGTCCTTTTGAGTGCCTTTTGTCAGAATTGCAGGCACCATGAGACTTTGATAGATACCATGTCAGTACTCATTGCTGGAGCTGTGATATCTTTTAAAGAAGCATCTCTAACATGTTATCACTGGATGCTAATTAGGAGTAACCTTTGAAGATGAAAAATGCAGAGGTCATATTCAGTAAACTCTAAAAACAGCATTGAACTAATTGTGTTGGTATCATTTTGCTGCACAAGACAGCATTACCCTTTTTTATGCTGTATTTATACATCAGCTCTCTAATACCCAGTTCAATGATATTTAGCATCTCTTCTGCCCCAGGAATTTTTTTCCTGTTCATTAAAGCCTCTGCACTTTGGGTAAACCATGAAGATACATTCTTGCATATTTCTTTAAAAATTTAGCCATTATCCAAGGTCTTTGTAACCCAGGATAATATTAGATCAGGGAAAGAACAGCTGGACAGAGTGGACAGGATAAACTACAAACATAGTGAGGCTGGAAATCAGAAGAGCAACTGTTCAGTGATGAAGCAATAGGGCTAAAATGCTTTGGTAGTGCTAAGATGGAATGTGAGCTACTTTTAAATTGTTTTTAATGACACAGTTGCCTGCATAACTGGGACATGACTTTGCTGAACCAGAAGGTCCTGGGTTCCTGCAAAGTGCTGGATTTTCACAGCCAGGTACCATATCTGCCATACAGTTAAAATGGAAAGAAAAACCCCACGCTTTTAATACTTTTGACTAGAATGATTTTGGACCTGGAGCATGCTGGTGCGATAATGATGGTTTTTCAAAGCAAATGCTTTAAATTCAGCATTTAAATCATTCTATTAAGTTTAGCATCCATAATTGCACTTACTGTAATGACTCCATACAAAGGGAGGCATTTAAAAAGTTCACTGCTGCTTTGGGGCCACTATTTCAGCCCATCACAGAATTAGGCTCAAGAGCCTGTGTGATTATTCCACTTTGCAATATTGGGTACAAGTTATCTTTTCTTTCTTTCGTAGTTTAAGTTAGCATGATGTAAAAATAATTATTAAAATTTGTATCCATGAGTTCTGCCTGTCAAAGAACCAGGACTCATACATGAGAAACATTCAGATTTTGTGTGATTTTACCCAGCTGGATTTACTCTTCTGAATTCAAAACAATAAGATGTCAGACCCAGAGAAGGACTACAGGAAAATGTGAAATAGAAAACAAAAGGAGGAAATACTTTCAAACAGTGGACTGGCTTAATCAGCCCTTCTACCAGTTAGCTCTTGTAATTCCCCCAGAATCAGGGATGAATCAGTTCCTGAAAAGATTTCTTCAAAAACTGTTTCTGTTGCCAAATGTTCCTGAGAAACTGAGAAGAAAATTCCAAAGGCAAACATAGTTGTTCAACAGCCACTGAAAATGGGGCACGTTGAACTTAATTGCATGGAATAGCTACAGCTGTCAATACTTCTCTTTTGCAGCATCTAATGTATTCATATTTTAAGTTTTTGACATGGAAACCTTAAAAGAATTAGAATATTTTCTCTGTTTGTGGGTTGTTTTCCATACAATATATATCATCTTTGATCTTATTTCACTGGGGAACTAGTTGTCAATCCCTGAGTGTAGTTTTTTTTTTTTTTTTTCCCCAGAACTTTTAATGTGATTTTCTTTTATGATGCGTTCTCAGATATAAAGCTACTCTACTTTGGCTACCAACTTAATCAGTCCTCATTATAATTATACTCAGCATATTATCAACTTTGTATTGCACTCAAAATTACTTGCCCCTGGGGAATGATGCCAATAAGAATATGAAACAGATCTCAGGCAAAACTTGTCTCTCATGTTCCTTGCAGATTTAATTTTTTGAGGGCTATCTCTGACACTTGAAATAGAAGATGCTGCATTCTGAAAACTCCTTTCTTGCTCTCTCTTTTGTATTTGTATGTGATGGGTTCCAGTTGTCAGTGAAGGCTCCCATGTGCTATGATAATGAAAGTGATAATAATTTTTAGTGTTACCGTAAGATTGTTTTGCCTCTGTCACAAAGGCTTGGCTGTAATAGAAAATCTCTATTGTACCTGGACTCTCTAAATGAATTAAAGCAATGAGCATATACCTGCTGCTTTATTCCTACTCTCTGCAGCATGTCAGTAAATTTAGCTTATGGGACTGGTAAACGAAAAAGGTATGAGGTAAAAAAAAATCCTTGCTGAATTCAGTGGAAAAAATCCATTCACTGCCCATATTTGCAAAGCTTATTTGCAGTTGTCTAAATGAACAGTGTGGAAACCAACTGGTTTTACTGCCATACCTTCGGTATCCCATTTTCCTATCAAATTATGACCATAATGTGGTAACTCTAGTAATTAAGATTAGTCCTGTATGAGGATCACTGCTCCGAGAGGGATGCTGGACATCCTGGAATTGGATCTGTGTCTCATCACTGTTCATTTCTAAATATACCAGTACAGTTCTACTACTGGGTGTAGAGACACAAAGTCCAGCCTGTGCCTCATTCTGCCAGTTTTGCTTCTGTTCCAGGAAAACACGAGCATCTGCCAGGACTGGGTTCAACATGGAGTGATTCAGTTTTGGAACTTGCTGCATTTATTTGTGACATTGAAGCAAGTACAATTAATGTTTAAGCTTAATTCAGGACCTGAGAACTAGATGAGTATTTCTGGTGGAGGCACATGCTGTAACCAAAACATAAAAAACCCACGAGGGTGCATTGCCTGTCTTCTGTGGTCTAGCAGCCTGTCTGTACAGATTTCCTCACAGATATAAGGAGACTGCTTCTGACTGTTTTCCAGTGAAACAGACTCCAGCCTGATTTTAGATCTAATCCCCAGTTGGTCTGACATTTTTATGTGACATATAGTTTGAAGAAAAATCTGCACAAGTTGCCAATGGTTTGTCTTGCTCAGAAAGGGTGGGAACACTGTGATACTTTGTCCTTGATTACCACTGAAGCTTACAGGTGTTTTTCTCATGCTGTTGCTGCTTGGTAGGCAGGAAATCCACAGAGTGCTACTCCAAAATTCAGTGGTCTAAATAAAAAGATAAACATCCCAAGTTTATACAGTTCAGTCTGAGTCAGAACAAGATAAATGTGACTTAGCTTTCTCCCTGTTTCGACCAGAGTGATTTTTAGGATGTGCTTATAATTCCCATCACTCAAAAGAGTTTGGATCTGTTTTTCAATTGAGGAAAAGCCCAGCATCACATGTACTGATATAAATAGTTAAAAACCTTTAAAATCATGTTATTTAATGTACTCAAGGGAACCATGCAAGAGAGGAGCCACCTGGCAGACTACATTTCCACAGGTGGAAGCAGAGGGTACCACCCATTCCCGAATAGAAATGCTCGCACGTGGCAGGCTCTGCCTTTGGCTGCAAAGGCAGATGTGTCTCTGTGTGAAGGTAACTTTCTGTCAGTTATAACAGAGATTTCCCAAACTCTGCCTTCTCCACTATTTGCTTTTCTTTTACTTAACACTTTTGTTGTTTTAACAGCTGTAAAAATATAACTTTTTAAAGATACTTCTTTCCTTAGTGCTCACTGCTTTGTGTTTTGCCCTAAGATTCCTGTATATTCTGGGCTTTTGTAGGACAAAAGGAGTGTCCTGGTGGCTCTGCTGGTGCTGCCTGGTTGTAGCAGAATCGTGAGCACCTTTTCTGGCAGTCACCTGTGTTTCTGCTGCCAGATATTTCCACCCCTTGGTCTAGGCAGTTAGTGGATGCTGTAATTACAGAAAGCTGTTGCATCCCAATAAACGTTGGGTTGTGAGCTAATGAGGATCAGCCCACTCATGGAGGGAGAGACCCTTCTGTGCTCTGTGAGAGACATACCCAGGGGTGCTGGTTGCTCCAGGAGTGCAGGAGGAGTGTAGTAAACATCAGCTCTTTGAAGACTTTGCTTCCTTACTGGTTTCCCTGCCATAGAGTTGGGAGAGAATGAGAACACGTTGCAGTCCACCCAGCTCAGATGTGCCCTGTGACCCAACTAATGCTGCTGGCACTGCATGATTTCTTCCTCTGGATTCTCCAGTGTAAGCAGCCAATTTATGCTTCCTTCTTCCACTGAAGGGGGGAGCAGCTCTGTGTGCCCTTTATGCCCCACTCGTAAAAGTCTGGGCTTAATTTGGCCCATGTGAATTAGGGCTGTAAAAACAAAAGGCAGGTGAGGTTTGCAACGCTGGGCTGAGCGAATAAATCACTTCTATTCTATTCTTTTTTTCTTTTTTCTCCTTCTTTTCCCTTTTTTTTTTTTTTTTTAATATGTTAATGTGATACTGTGAGCCTTAAATAAAAATCCTCATTAATGAAGGAAAACGAAGGTGGCTCCTGAACTGTGTGTCACAGCCATGTGTGTGACACTCCTCCACTTTATTAGCCTGCTCTGCACCTCACGGCGCTCCCAGCCTGCCCATGTGTTCCTGGGATGGGAGGGTAATTAGTTCCCCATGCTGGCTGTGTCCTGGGCCTCTCCTGAGCAGAAGCTGACAGCCATGTGTAGCATTGTGATGTGGAATACTGGTCATTAGGGACAGAGCTGAGATTACCTATCTTATTTCCTTCCTGACCTTGGGTCAGGGCTGAAGCACAGTCCCTGAGGTGAAGGGTTTTTGTTTTATACCCAGCACTGCCATGCTAAGCAGCTCCCTGAGAGCTGGCACCTCAGGGAGATGGCAAATCTTAAATAAACATCATAACTAACGTGGGTAATGGGAAGGAAATGGTCCTCTCCCAATAGAAACACACTTTGTCACTTAAGGGCTGTGTTACCAGGAGGGCAGTGAGAGACTCCACTATGTGTGTTTGACATTTCTTGCATTAATTGTAGCCTCAAGTCTGAATTCCTCACACTGTATTTCCAAAGTGGGGGGGAAATCCAACCCCAGACATGTGCAAAAGTTGAAAAAAGCTGAATTTCTGGTGTAAAAAGGCTGCAAGTGGGATGGATGTTTCCCCAGTGCAGGAAATCCCAGGGTGTGGCTGAGTTGGACAGGGTTCTGAGGGTGCAGGATGAAGGTGCTGTGGAGCAGAGCTCTGTGGGATGCTCCCACTGTGCCAGTCAACAGCAGGGACTCTGCTGGAGAGGTTTTCCTTTTCCATGCAGATGTCGAGAGGGAGGCTGGAGAAGGAGCAAGCTGATGACACCAGGGACCTGACAGGGAAAGGAAAGACAAGAAAAAGGACTGTAAGTCATGTTTCTGCAAACAGTGGCCCAGAGCAGCACTGAGCCTGGACTGAAGTGAAATGTTCCTCTATAATTGGCTCCTCTTAGAACTTTTGGGGCCCAGGGAAGTTGCAACTAAACCAATATAAGTGATATAAACTATCAGTTAGATCTTCCTAATAACCTGACTCTAATATAAAAATTTCAAATTAAAGAATAACACATAAAGGATTATTTTTTTCCTTTTTTTATTTCACTCATCGCTCTCCATTAGTGGATTTACACAAGTTTTATATTCCGAGTATGGCAGAAACACATGCACAAATAAATATCAGCAGAGAAATTATAGGATCACCTCTTGAGATTCCTAGGGCTATAATTAAAACCATGTTTGTTTTACTGAAATTTAGGTATAGCAAATCTCTACATAATGCAAGATTTTTATCTCTGTATCTGTATAATTTATGTAATGCAATGTACTCGATTAGCCAATGTTAGTCTAAATTCTCCATGGTATTCACCGATTTCATAGCAGTGACTATTCTGTCACAATTCAGCCTGTTATTTTACAGCTGGCTCCTACCACTGCTGGTAGGTAACTATGTGATATATAACTTGCAAGCAGTCCTGCTGTTTGTTACTGGCAATTAATTTCTCTGGTGCCTTTCTTCCATTCAGGCCAGGCCTTTATGTTCTAAATCCAGCTATTCTAATACTCCCCACTTCTGCTGTGTAGAAAAGACTCAGACTGACAGATTATCGCAGGGCAGTTAAGCATGTAATTGCTCAAATGAGTTAAAATCCCTTCAAATATCTGTCTTTGTACCTCATCACACCACTTCATGGACTCAAATATTTGACAATTGATGAAGATAAACTAAAAGGATCTTCATTAGCTACCAACCACCGTGACAAGCTTCTTTCAGCTAAAGGCTGGTGAAGTTTGGGACTTATTATCTACTTAAAAACTGCAGGAAAGCAGAAAAATACTTCAGTGTACTTTAGACTAGAGAAAACTAGAAGCTTACATGGTAGCTGGGGTCAAACAAAACTGTGGTTTGCTAATCTAGAGCTGTACTCATTACAAATGTGCAGTAAAATACCATGGAACCTTACAGGATAAAAACATAAAGGAAATATTTCAAGCTTCTGAGAGCAGCAATCATCCCTGATGGTAAATACAGGGATCTTATTCATTGCAATGCAAGTGTGCAGCAGAAATCCAGTTGTTAAATGATGCCCCCTTTTCCACTGCTTTGCAGTTGTGCCCGTGGGAATGGAAACTTTGACTTTTAGTGCAGCCACCTGGATTTCAGGTGCTGTGTCTGAGGATGCTGAACATCATTACACTTTACAGAAAATTCAGGGCAAGGCGGGCTGGGCAGGCTGTGAGCTCACAGGCAGAGTATCTGAAGATGCCCCAAGCCATCTTAAATTTTATACACACCAGTTTTATGATGGTTAGGTGTTTTAAAATCAGCTGGTCTTCATGTTGAAGTGGACTGCTGGAGCAGTGCCAGTGTTGTTGGGTGAAAATGTAGCTCCATTGCAGTAAGGTGGGGCTGGTGTTTCACTAAGCAGGGGAAAATAATCGTGGCATCTATGCATAGTTCTGAACCGAGTGGAAGAATTTTTGCAAACATAACTTTTCTTTTAATTTCTTCTTGAAAATCAGTAATTTGGGTGGGCTGCTGATGTTCCATGGGGTGGCTCCTCAGGGGTGTCCCGTGGGTTGCTCAGGGGCTGCCATCCCTCAGGGATGTGTGTGATACTGTGGGATCCTCCACAGGTGTCCTCTTAAGGGTCTCCCCTCAGGCACAAATCCCTAACCATGTCCCCTTCCCTTATCCCTTATCAGTGCAACCAGTGAAATTTGTCAGATGAGGATTTTCCGTGTTTTATTCTGTGACACTGTGGTACCAAAATTGCTCTAGGGTAAAAAGAAATAAAGTATTACAGTCCCATTTATTTAGGCACAGATTATTTTTTCTGTTTCAACTCTTCTCTATCACATTTATTGGGATAATTCATATATAACACATTTATTGGGATAATTCATATATAACACATTTATAGTGTGTGGAAGGGTCTTCTACTGTTTCTTTAGTGTTTAAAATTGTTTCTGTGGTGATAATAGCAGGGACAGGACACTTCCAGTGCACCTCTGGCCTTATTGAAACAGGGAGCTCTGCCAGACTTTTGCTAATGCTAATTCCTGGCCAAAGAAACTGAATCCCTTATCTGTGGTGGAACACTGGACTTGTTGTGTTTTAACCTCCCATCTGAAATTAAAATACAATACTGCACATTTCAAATATATTTCAAAAAAAGTGTGACATCTAAAAAGCTCTTTTTGATCCTTTCAAGTGCTGGATGTTCTTTCATCATCTTATTCACCGTGTTTTTAAAATGAGACAAAACCAAGCCAACTTATCAATTTTTTTTTTTCCTAGATCCTGACCCATGTTTTCAGTGACCAGTGTAAAACCCTCCACTTGTTTAAGTTTCCTCACACAGAGATGAAGCTTGGAGTGTTTTGCAAAGGATTCTGCTCGACTCCCTCTGCACATACTAAGTTGAACTTTAAACTTTCTATTGAAGTTAATCACACTTTCTCTCATGAGTAAAAACTGTTTTTAACATGAAACAACAGTCCACTGAGGTTTGACAAACTATATTTTAATTGTAACTGATTTATACCAAAAGATAAAATGAGTTAATTAGGGCATGCTATCAGAATTAGTGGCAAGGGAAATGCTCTATGAAGCTGGCAGGTAGGGGGTAGGAGATGAGAGATTTTGAAAGAGAGTAGGACACTGGCATTTGTAACCTCCTAGTGCTGAACTGAGCAATGAAAATATGCTACCTCTGCACAGATTGCACATGTGGATTTTCTGTACTAAAGTCTAGATGGAGGTTGAGTGTAATCCAGAGAGATTTAATTGGATCTGTGTGACTGGTACTCCTTCATGTGATATGGAGAGTATTTTCTTTTTTTCCATCAACAAAGTGCTTCACTGCCCTCGGAGTTTGTGCCTTGTGTGAAGGTAGGCTCTGGTTCTGTGAGGCTGCCAAGCTGAGCCTGATCCAATATGAGCAAATTTTAGAAAAAAACAGCCCCTTATTTATTGTTTATGTTTCTGGTCATACCAACAAGTTCCCATTCAAGCTGTTGTTAGCAGGTGTCACTTTATGCTGTTGGCAGTGGTGTGCAGTGTGTCATGATTATGGCTATAATTTGGTCATGGAAAGCTTAGCAGAAATCCAGTTATCATGGTGGAGGCATTACAAGGGGTTATCTCATCATCAGAAATGTGTCTTGTGCGGGCTTGTCATTGTGGAGACATGAGTCACGAAAATCAGACGTGCGCTTGGCTTCTCTCGGCTCTTCAGGGGATGCCTCTGTGGGTAGGGCTGTGTCAGCAGTCTGAGGTAAACCCCTTTTCCAATCTGAGCATAACAATAACTGCTGTTGTGTGAGGTGACATACAGGCGTGTTGTACAAAACGATGCTTTTTACCTGAAAAAAAGACCCCCCTTCGTCCTGTTTTACATGGAGCGGTTTTCAAGGTGTGTTGAGGTTTAACAATTCCAGCTGTTCTCCTGGTGCCAGAACATTCAAAACACGGGAAGTTGTGTGATATTTAAGCCAAATTTAATTCTATCCCTTGAAGAAATGAGCCTGGAAAGACTGCAATTTAGACTGTCAGTTCCTATGTGATATTATTTCTTCTGTGAGATATCACCAGAAGATGCTGCACTTCTGATATCCCTGTGTACAGACCACATGTGGAAGTCACAGGGAAGAACATTTTCCCCTCAGAGAACTCTTGCAAATAATTAATATATTTTTTTAGCAAATATAGTGGCATAATCTGGTTTAATATTGCAAGGCTGAAATTTGATGTAAAGAGCTAAGGAAGTTACATGTAACACTTCAGAGATGATGGTCTAATTCACTCTCCCTATGGGACTCTGTCAGATCATGCCAACATAATGTTTGTCATTATATTCTTGATTGAGGTAATTGGGGTCCCGCTATCCTAATATCTGAGATAAAATGATTATTTGTGGAATTTTGATCAGTATAGACTTTAAAATGTTATGGAAGTATTTCCATATGTGAAGAAATCACCACCCTTAGGAAAGGCTGAAAAGCCACAAATATTAATTTTGCAAATGAATCTGGGCCATCTGCATATTCCTGTTTGTTGGGTTCAGTTGCCTTGAGACCCTATGGCATTAGGAGACCTGGGTGACTTGGTAAATTTTTAGGAGAAATCGTCTTAATTCTGTAAAAATCTCTGTAATTACAGACTCTTTCTAATCACAAAGAGCTGGTGTGGAAAACACACAAGACAACAACAGAGAAGGGATTTTGGTGAAATTTAGTGCTGCTCTTTGCATTTCACCTTTGTCCTTCTCATCCATTTGTGGAGTCCTTTCCCCTGTTCCCGTTCTCCTCCTGCATGACAGGTGAGGTTGGATGTGAGACAGTCAATACAGTTTCTCATGTATATTTCAAAGAACAGCAGTCAATTAACCTTGGGAGAGTTGGATGTTCTCTTGTCTATAACAATAGGCCGAGATGCTAAATGCAATCAGAGTATGGGGACAGAAGGGAAGAGCTTGAGTCTCTCACATACAAATAAGTCATAGTGAGATCCTCTTCCTGCTTTTAAAATCACATTTTAAAAATGTAATATCTTTACCAGGAAATATTCTGACTTGCAGCATATTTTTTTCCTGGTGTGGCAGGGCATTATTATTGCTGTTTCAATAGCATCATGTTAAACTCATCTTTTATGAGTATAAGGACAGACAGGGTCATTGATCTGAGTGTATCTAAACTAAACTTGATCAAAGATGCAACAAGGCAATTGTCACTGGGGTGAGGAAATAGGCTGCATAATCATCCAAAGCCAAGCTCATTAATATTTCTACTCATATGGCCAAATTTTGAGTACTCAGGCTTCTTGCAAGAGCAGCTCAAAGAGCTTTGCAATTTAAAAATCTGGTTAAGACCAGTGAATCTTCTAAGGCAGGGAAAAGAGTCACTTGCCCTAAACTTCCCCTTTGCAATTTGGAAGTTTATAATTTTCTTTTGAACTATTTACCCATAACATTGTCAAGGCAGAATTGTTCCTATTTATTTCTTCTTTACAATTGTAGCAGTCATATTTTAAAAAGAGTATAGGTATAAAAAGGAACAGATTATTCTCTTAGAGGAAAAAAGTTGTTGGGATCTGACTCATCCCAAAATCAAAAATAGGGTGAGTATTAGACTGGGCTGTGTTGTATTTCAGGAAGTATTGCTCTCAGGTGAGGAGTCCTGTGTGTGTATATGTCTGTAAAAGGCATTTTATATGCAGAAAGGATCATAGGAAAGTAGCAGAATGAAAATTACTTTTTCATATCTGTCAGAAAGAAACCCCTGTAGACATTGATATCCTTGCAAGGACTCATCTTCACCTTATATAAGGACTGCACTCATCTAGTTATTTTAAATTGGTTGCAAAATACAATTATACATAAAGAAGCACAGTAAAGAGCTCTATCAAATGCAGTAGAGCAGTAAATACTGTTTTCAATTAAACACTAATCTAAAGGATATTATTTCACTGTCCAAGACCTCTCCCGATTTTTTTTTTTAAACAAACATTTTTTAATTACAGAATTCCATTTGCTGGCTCTGAAAGTTTGTCCTTTTAATGAAGAAGATATTTTAAAATTACTCTGTATAGTTACTTGCAGAAGGCCTCATCCTGAATTTCATTAACCACTCAAAAATCCCTTTGAAGTTTTCTTTTTCAGTGAAAACATTATCAGGCTCAGAGTTGGAATGCTACTAAAAAAGAGTGTGGGTCAGAGACTCATACTTGGCAAATCAGCTCATCTCTGACTTAGATGAAGTTACACTAATTTAATTCAAATGGGACTCTGAACAACTGTTTTAGTGTCTAAAGATGTAGTATAAGATTGTTAAATGTTTTAAAAGCACAAACCCATGTATTTTTCAGCACCTGAATTTTGGTTCAAACGAGATAGTCACAAAATACTGAGTTGGCTTCTGCAATTCTTGGAGCTGCTTCCCCCCTCCTTTCCTCATGCTGTATCTAATTATACTGTATTTTTTAGAGTTGATTCAACAGTTATCCAATAATGAGATTCAACTGTAAACTACCTCAGGAAAAACATAGGTAATTAGAACTGTTCTCACCTCAGTGTGACAGCATGGACAAACACCCCTTTTCTCCAGGTCACTGTGGGATGCTGCTAAACAACACATGGCTGTTTGTTGATGCAGTTTTTTGCATGATGTAGATGCTGAGCTGCCTGGATTTGCCATAAAAAGCAGCACTTGTTTAATTTTTCACATGCCCAGAAGTATAGAATGGGGGGAAAGGTCAAAATATGGCTTAGAAAGTTGTTTTACAGTTTTTAGTTGGTCCAGTCTTAAATTCTTGTGGTTGGCATTTAAACAGCAAGGAGTCCACGTGCACACGGACTTTGCCAACACTGAAGAGTAATCAATAATCACTGAGTTCAGTAGGAAGAGATTGCATCTTGGGTCCCCATAGTGGCAGAAGTTACTACTGACTCCCTAAAAAAAGTTTTTTTTTTTTTTCCCCTGATCTTGTTTAGGAATAAAGGCTGTTCAAGAGATCAGCTAAAATATATTATCTATTTGTGGGTGTGCAAATCAGTATTTGTAGAGCAATATCAATTCTCCAGACTCACCTGGATCCAGCACCCAGGTGAATTCATTAGGGATTCATTACAGACAGGAGGTGGTGTGGGAATGCAGCAGCTTACCAGCAAAATGTTCCTTATACGTATAAATAAATTGCTTTATTCATTTCCAAAAACGAGTCCTTGAAACAGTTGCCTCCTCTTATCTATGTTCAAATAACATTGTCCTAAGTAGTGTTGGGTTTTCCAAACACCTCTGGAATAGGTGTCCTAATTCCATTAGAGGTCAATAGGCTTTGTATGCCTAAACCCCTCAGAGTCCCCTGAAAATCCCACTTGTAGAGCATGGCATCATTGGTTTAAACAGTTCAAGGCCACTTCAAGGACCCTCCAGATTTCTTTGGTCTTTTCCCAGGAAGTTCCCAGTGTTTTTGAAGGTCCAACTGCCTGTTTAGGAGGCAAAAAGCTGCCCCACAGAGTGTTTTAACCATCACAGCTGTTGTGAATAGCAGTGTCTGAACCTAAAGCTGTACTGGAGTCCAGGTAGGACTTTCCCATAATCCAAAACCATCCAGCCCCTTTGGCTCGGTAGTGATTTCTGTCTTTGCTTGTTTCCTTGTCCAGGATTATGACCTCAGGAACACTACTGCTCCACATAAAAGATTACTAGGGTAAAATTAAAACATGCAAGAAACTTGTTAAATGTTGTCAGGGTTTATAATTTGAAACTGCTATGTTATTAGATATTGGAACATTACAAAAGGTAACTCGTGCAAAGGTTTTAACCTCTGGCCCTTTCTATGCCAATTAAAGTATAATGTATAATGAAATTTTAATCTCATGTAATTAAGCACAGTATTAATTTTGTAAAACTGGAAAGGCTTTTTAACCTGTATTAATCTTCCTTTTTGAAGAAAGTAAGTGTGTTTCTTGCGTTTCTTACAAGTTGCATTGTTTCTTTTTAATTAAAGGAAAGAATTAAATTTCTTTGTTTATACTAGTTCATAAAATATTTTTCTCTACATCTCTTCTCCTAGGTTAAATATCAAAAGCAAGTTGTTTGGGTTTTTATTCTTATTAAGAAAAGCATTGTTGAATATCATAGTTTCCTCAGGGTAAGGCAATAGACTACACAGATTTAATTAATCAAGAATATATTTATACTGTAAAATGTCTAATATATCATTAAATCCTTTCCTCCTTCTTTGAAGGAACACCGTATCTCTGCTCAGAAGGTATTAAGATTTTAATGAGACTTATGTCATTCATTAATCTTTAAAATAAAAATTCTTGTAGCATATATATTTATGTACATTTGCACAGACAAACACATTTTTATAAACATTCTAATTTTGCAAGAACTAAAATTTCCAATGACCAAGATCACAATAAGCCCTTATAGGATGGAAAAAGAGATTGTAACAGGAGACTGCCAATAAAATGTCTGAGAAGGGTAGAAGGAAATGTCTGTAGCCTAATAAGTGCTTTCTTTAAAAGTTAAAAGAAGAATATGCAGCTGGAAAAGAGTCCAGATTTCTTGAAGACTGGGTCAGCCTTCATCTGATGGCAGACACAGTCAAACCCTTCTAGGCATAGGTAGTACATGGTCAGACACTACAGTGCCTTTTATCTAAATTGCCCCTTGAATATCTTAAAGTATTAAATCTCCCCCTCCCTCCACACCACACACACAATCCAGATGTATTATTTTTTAATATCATGTTGAAGGCTATTCCTAAAAAATAAACCCAAGTTTCAGAGTAGTCATCTTGCCTGATGGTCAGCATGACTTTTGCTAAATCTCCTGCCTTTCTCTTTAAAACAAAAGACAGCATAAAGCATCAGAAATCTGGGGTTACCAAGAGGAGAATCTTTGGCTTTTATCGATACATTCACTAGACTGTCAAATGATGATGGATAGCAGGCAACTAAGATAAATTAGCATCCTGTCAGGCCTGAATAGTGAGGCAAAGCAGCTTTCATCCAGCTCTGTGCTGCTTCCCTCTGTGTTTGGTACAACTGGGCAATCAATTTGGAAATATCGTGGCATTTGTTTCATCTGCCCAAATCGTAGCTCTCCATGGTGTTTCAGGTGCAGTTAGGAAATCTCATCACCACAGCTTAGTGACAGTACCAGAAGTCCTGATTCTGCATGGAGCTGGCATTTTGAGATTCGTGGTGATGTTTGTTATTGGAGAGCACTGGGAGGACAAGGTGGTAAAATAGCCACATTTTGGAAATTATGAATGGATGTTACTTCAATATACTGAAAACAGAGGATAAGGACCACTATATATTTCAGGCAAAAAAGTGAAATATTAATCCTTTCTGATTAGTATTTTTCAAATTACTATTCAAGTTATATTATTTTAATATTTAATTAATTTAATATTTAATATTACTATTACTTCCAAATTCAAAATTCTTATTTTTCAAAGGGTTTTGTTTTTCAGAATATATTTTTCTCAGTTATAAACTCAGTAAAAAGTAAAAGTAATGGGAGGATTTTCTTTATTTGTCCAGTAGCCTGTTGTATAAAGAGAGCTGAAGGAATCCAAAGGATGAATCTGGTGTTGGCCCTTTTGTGTGTAATGCTGGTACAGTTTTAACCTATCTGCCAGCCTGTGGATTTTGTCATACTGCTGTGGAGGGCAGAAAAAACCATTGGGCTCAGGCAGAATGGAACATCAGACTCCTGTAGGTAGCAAAAAGCTCCTCACTGTATTTCCAGCTTATTGCCTCAATCTGGCCTTACCCCACCCAGAACTCTTGCTTCCTCTCAGGGGTTCTTCGATGGCAGAATATCTCTGTGTAATTAAGAAACAAAAGTAGAGCTTATAAAAAGTCTCATGTTGATGAGACTCTCAAACCCAGCATAAGCTTATTTAAAGTGAGCAGAAGTATTAGAAAAACATGGAAGCTGAAAGAACAGGAAACAAAATAGGACAATGGAAGGAGGGGGGAAATCAATGATATTAAAATAAAAAGACTCTGCACTGGGCAAGTTTTCCCCAGATTACCTGCCTTTAATATTAAATTACTGTTTTCTGGCAGGATCATCTGCAAAACTCTGATTTTGTTTCTTCTTCTGTTCATAGTCTGATAATTGAGGCTGAATTCCCTTGTCTTTAATATGCCATATATTCTCCACCTGGCAAAGGACTCAGACAGATACAGATAAATACCCTGTAGACACACAGACAGAGAAACTGCTGTAATTGCTTTCATAATGACTCTCAGACATCAAAGGAAGGCAAATAATGGTATTTAACACTGTTTCCATTCTTTAGCTGAAATCTAATTTTATAGAGTTATTGTCAGGCAGTACAGTGAATGTACAAGTGCAACTGTCATAGTCTACTCATATTAATTAGCTGCCCACAAGAGGTCCAGGATAGTAATGGCAAAGTTCTCCTCATTTCAGATGGTCTGATATTCAGACAGAACCATAAGTACAATAGCTTGATTAACATAGTTGCTTAGATCAGGTTTTCCCTTGGAGTATGTCAATTGCCATTTTGAAGAATCAATTAATTAGCACTCCAAATAATCCATTCTTGGGTTAATGAAAGTATTTTGTACAGCTGCAAAAACTTACATGAAATAAAATCCAAGCCTTTCCAAAGTGCTAAGGTGGGAGACTTGTAATTTGGAGAATGCACTGTCCTCCATGGGCAACTTCATAATAAAAAGTTATTAGAAGAAATTCAGTTGACCAGAGCTCATCCAATAGTTGAGCTTGTTTTGATTTGTTTATGTTTCAGAGGAGAAAAGTATTCCAGGGTGTATAACAGTGCAACAGAAATTAGAATTTTACTGGGCAATAATACAATTAAAATGCAAGGTTAATTATGGTAACCACATATCAGCATTTTGCCTAACGTTTCTTAACTCTTGCGGAAGTTAGATTTTGAAGATAATTTAGTTGATTTAGCTTCTGCAAAGCTTTACTCCTGTAAATAGTCAGTCTAGACCCATGTGGTTACTTTCACTGAGGTCACTGAATCTTTTGTTGGTAGCCCAGAAGGCTTTAAAATTAATGGAATCATGCTCAAGCAAAATTCTTTTAAGGGAACTTTCAGAAATGGACTTCTGCTTTCAACTCCGCTGGCAGTGAGATTTGAATCTTGTACAGCTAGAAATTGCCCATGGGAGTGGAGATTTTATTATTTTTTAAAAATTGCATCTGTAAAAACATAGCATTTCTTGAAAGACAAGTGCCCTTCATAGCATGATTTTGTTATGTTTTAAACTCTAACAGAGTTCAGAGTTTACAATTACAGACAATTTTCAGTATTTTCTGTCACATATTTTCTCTGGGTTTCTTTGAAGGTAATTTACCACTTTTTGGTCTTGATGCTCTTGATGACTGATGTGCCAAGGTGGCGTGCTTCCGTGACAGTCTAAGCATGGCTTATATGCAACTCCTGACTCAGCTTTTCCCAGGCATCAGCTGTCTGAAAATCAAGGAATCCTGCCACACCAAAAAGCACAGTGATTTAGTAAGCAATTAAATATTCCATTAAATACTTGGATATAAATACTAAAATGCACCTACTCTGTTTATAATCTACACCAGTAGTAGTAATGATCTGATTTTTCTCACTGTCCATAGTTCTTGAGTTCCAGCTAGGTCTTTTTAGACAACTTTTTGACTTTTTTGCCTTTCCATCTACCTGCTTTGCCCTTCAGTTTGGTGAGAGCCAATAACAATTTCAATAATAACTTCCAACAACCTCACATGGAAGAGCAGGTGTCTTTCACCTATGCAAAAGCCAAAGGAGGGAGAAAAACAAGGTGCTCCTGTATGTGAAGACCATATTAGACTCAGTTTCAGTAATTTCTATTTCAAGGCCTCATGCCATTGGATCTCCTACCAGCTGGATAAGGAGTGAAACTGGTGGGAATAATAAGGGATGAAACTATGAGAATTGCAGCTGTGCAGGTGTGAAAAAGGGGTGTGGGACCAGAATTAGTCTGCACAGGTGAAAAAGTAGAGGTGAAATTCCAAGATACTCATGCCTTTTTGCTGGTGAAGTATAGTCTGTCATATTTTCTGGTCTTAAGGGAGCTCAAATAGCAGCTCCAAACTGGGTAGGTTTTGCAGTTTGGTAAACAGTCTTAATCTGGCTCATTAAAGCACATTGAGTGAGACTGACATTTAGCATCCTCTGTACCAAAGTACTGAAATACCACTTGACAAATCTCTATCTATATTAAAAAAAAACAAAACAATTTGAAACCTAAAATGCTGCAGTGATCTGAAGTAAAGAGTGTGGCATTGTGGAAGACTGGGATTCAGTTGAGCTGAAATGATTTCTGACCTGCTAGCGTCCTTGAGCCTCAGTTTCCTACCTTTAAAACAAAAATATAAATAAACGTTTCTGATGATTTTGTCTGTTTAAATCCTGATATTTTCTACAAGGAAAATTTCTAATTAAAATACCTAGAATGCCTCATGTAAGTTAATCTGGTGATTTAGGGGTATGGGACAAAAAAACCCCACAATATTTTCAGGTTTAACTAATTTTACTAAAGGAAAGATCACTGGTATGCTGTAAATAATTTAGCTGTTTGCTAAATAAAATGAAATAGAATGTAATTTTATTTATACATTCACTTCCTTTTCCATGGATGGATTTTGGGGAGCTAAACAATGCTGTCCAGGTATATGAAAACAGAATTATAAACTGTAAAATAAGGTTGAGTATTTCCAGAATACAATTGCCATGTTGGAAATAGAGCTTGTGCTTGTTTTCCAGCTTTTTAGAAAGGTTGTTACATTCCTGATGTTCCAAATCTTCCTTGAACTGCAGCCAGCACTTAGGAAACTGGTTAAGGTGTATTTATTCCACATTTGTAGGTCCCTTTTGTTTTAAATGCCTAACTCTAAAGTTAGTTGTCAGACCTTATTATGGACTTACGCCAGGAGTGAGCTCTTCCTTATTTTGCTAATCAGCTCCCTCCATATCTGCATGCTCATTTTCTGATATCTGATGAGGCGACAAGGTCATTGGACGTACAAGTACTTATTTAAAAACCGACATGAGAGTGAGATAGAGGTTAGTTGGGTCTATCAGAGCTGTCAATCAATTAATGAAAATTATTGAGCAAGGACACCGTGGGGGAAGCGAACAGAAGGAATGAAAATGACCATGGAGATGCAACATAGGGAAAATGACAGAACTGACTAAATGTGCTCACGTGAGGACTAAAACCAGACATGCTCGCATGGCAAATGAAAGACAGCACTGGGAGACGCTTGGGCCAGAATATTTGCCATTATATGGACCAAAAGACTGACAGATTACTTCAGCCTTTTGTCCGAAAGCACATTGAAATCAGCGTTTGCTAAGTAGAGAATAAAGTTGAGCAGTCCCCCGTGCACTCTGAATGGCCTTTGTTAAGGTTCTCCAGACTTACTGCAAATTTGTAGCCTGTAAAAAAAAATAAAAATGAAATGTCTAGGGCTAGGCTAGAGTTTGCTGCTGTGGTCTGGAATTTGAAATTAGTCAAGGGGGTATAGAACAGATTCCTACCTGTAAATAAACGACAGATATAAATAGCAAAATAGGGCAGCACTGACAGAGCCTCACAAAAGCTCACTTAAAAGCTGCACTATCACTACAGTACACGGTGTACTGGCACAAGACAAGAGTATACTGTTTATCAGTACAAAAAAGAAATAATTTATAACTTGATCCTTGGGGGGAAAATGGAGAAATAAAAAATAGACACAAAAAAAAAGAAACAAGAGAGGAGAAAAATTGCCAATATGTTTGTGTGAATGAAAGATAGTGAGGGGAAAAATGAAAAGAGAGCGAAGTCAGAAGCAGGGAGATACTGACACCAAATCTCTGCAAAGCGTTCAAAATTCTCCAGCTGCCACGCTTTTAATTTGCTACCATTCTAATTAAAATGCAAATTAAATTTATAATTAGCATCAGCGCTTTCTAAAGAAACCTCCTTGTGTGCAGCACAAACATATGGGACGATGGTATAGTGTAAAGTTTGTAAAAACAGAAGGAGAGACACAAATGGAAGGACAGAAATGTTGCTACCAAATAAGTTGCTGAGTAGGAGGGGGCAGGGGAGAAAAAGGGGAGACATAGTGGATTTTAAGGGATGGAATTGGGTAAGTGTCCCAGAGTAACAAAGAGATTGCTGAATATGAAAGATCTGTCCGGGAGTTACTTTTTGTTGAATCAGGTGTCAGAGGTCATGCTGCATGTCATTGGTGTTGTATAGAGCATGCCAAAAAGGCATAAAGGGTCACAGCTTCTAATCAAAAAGTCTATGACCAAAAATGAACCGCTGCTTGCTTCCAGATAATTAATTTAAAAATTGATGGGAAACAAAGTACTAAAATCACATCATGATTTGAGAACATATACCATTTTAAAACTTGCCACTTCCCGTGTGAGAATCCCACTATGTCAATGACATGGAACATGTAGAATATTTGTGCCTTAATTTATCTACGTAAATGTGGTAAAATTTCATGGTAGGACCTTTTATTCTATTTATTTTTAAAATTAATTTTACTTTCTAGCTGGTGTGGCATAAAAGTTGGAAACAATCAGAAGATACTCAAACCCCCTGATGTCAAAATGAGTCATTCCAGTTAAATCCATGCCAGCATTTCCATAACTGAGTGTTAGTGGGGGAACCCAGTTGTGTTCATTTACATTTGCAGTCATCTCTTTAAGATCTGTGCGTAAAACCCCGCACCGTGAACACCCTGCAACACCCAATCAAAGAGAAAAATGGTGTCATGTGAGAGACCAGACACATCACCACTGAGACACTGTCCCAAATTTAAATGTTAATTAGGACAAACTGTGGCATACACGCTCTGTTTTTTGTTTTTAAAATTTTTTTTTGGTTGACTATCATTATTATTATTATTCCATTTTCAGAAAGCTTGTGGCTATTTCATGAGCAGCAAAAGCAGCTGCATTAATCTGATAAATTATTTGTTGCAAATTTTTCCTTCATCTCTTGAGACAGCAGTTGGATGCTGGTGCTTTTCTGTTTCTACTTTCACTGGATATTAAGCAGCTAATGTGGTATTAAAGGTTTGATAAAACTACTAAGGACAAAATTGGCTTCATTATAAGAGTATTTCATTGTAGGGGTGTCTTTGAGTTCTCAGGGGAAGGGAGGGGAACAAACCAAGTCTGATCTCCAAAGCAGTAATTTATTTATTTTTCACTAAGGACCTTTGCAAAAACTTGAGTGCTTTTAATATCCTGGGAACTTGCCTTTATTTATTAGCCAGGCTCTCCATCAGATAGTTTAAATCTGAATGTAACAGAAATGAATACTTCATAGTTCTGTGTTAGACTGTTACAGAACTGATGAAAAGCAGGATTGTAGGAATATTTTTATAAGTAATAAAGTCAATTAAAAATGATAAGCCTATAATATAGTCATTGTGATAGTACCAAAATTCCTTTTGCATATGCTGTCTTGGGCATGCAGACAAATACTAACAATTTTTGCTGTCAAATTTCAGAGCAGAATTAGAATTTTAACGTGTTTAGTTTATTTTTAGGGAGGATGAGAAGGAAGCTCTTGGCTTCACTGGCCAAGCTGGTGCATGCTGGCAGTGGTCTGTTGGCAGTAGTGCACTGAGTTCTGGTAGATTTTAGACTCTTTATCTTTAATGAAGATTAAGAAACCACACACTATCCCACTTATTTTAATCAATATTTAAAACCGTATTTAAGAATTAGTGAAGCTGTAATGTCAGTTAAAGTAAAGCTTTGTTTTTTGATGTAACATACATCCTGTGAGCAAACACACCACAGCTCCATGCTTTGCTCACCATCGGTTCAATTTTTGGAAGTTTTAAACTCTTGCAACTCAAACTGACTTCACCCAAAGTTTTATTGATTAACTTTGAAATGTGTCCATCTGGATGATGTTGTTATGTCCTCTTCCATGTCAACATATGCCTATCAAAAGTGCTAAGAAATTGAAATAAGGAGGAGGGCAGTGTGTAGAATAGTGATGAGAAAGAATCCATCAACATTGGGATGAAGTTTCTGGGATTAAAAGCTATTTGGGGCCTTATGGATTGGATCAAATGCATGGAAATGTGAACATGTTGTAAATGTTGTAAATACAGATCTTAAGCCCGTTTTTAAGAAATAGAGTTGGACAAATCTGTGCCACTGTGCAATTTATTTTGGTGGTATTTGATATACATATCGCCGTTGCTATAATTCTGGAGAATGCATTCTCTACTCCCGCTGCAGGTGCTTTGTGTAGCCCAAATGACAGCAGGAAAGCTGCTTGTGGTGGGAGGTGAAGTTAGATATTCTGTAGATATGTCAGATTTGGCTAAACTGGGTTTGTCTGAGCATGGGGCCTGAAGTCACGGTGAGAAGCTCTTGTCCTTTAGCCAAAATTTAAGCAATTATTTGAGAAACTTAGCAGCAAAATGTATCTTACCACAAAGGTAAGATAAAGGTTGGAAGGTCCTTCCCACCAACACCATTCTGTGAAAATTTCCTCCCATTCTATGGTCACTAGAAATGGGTTAAAGTCCTTTAGAGAGATGCACTGCATACATAAGAGGAGAACCATGCAAATACTTTTTTGACTTTTTGAGGCTCTACCTTCACGTAAGTGGAATCCAAGACAACATTTCAGCAATTATGCAAAATTATAAATCGAAAACCTACTCTTTGGGATGAACTTTGACCCACATGGTACAGCTTTGCAAACAGATTTTAAAAATAACACACTGGTCTTATAAAAACTGACAACACGACTCTGAAGTGTTTCCTGACAGCAAAATAATTCTTCTAGCACCATGATTTGGGCACCATTGTCTTCTGCACAGAATCTGAGTTCCGGATATTTGAGAAGGGAGGCAATGAGCCTAAATAAAGTCTTCTGTTGGACAGAGAAAGGGTGAAAAACAAAAAGGCATAAAAGGGTTGCTTTGTGTAATTTTTAATTGTTGTCCTTTTCTTATTCAGTAAATGAAGTCACCTTTGTAGTGGTTTCATGAACCGCTGGGTAATCAAAATTATTATGCTGCCACCTGTTGTCCGTTAATTATTCTGAGGAGATACTCATAAATCATAACACTGGACAATAAATCAAACTGTCAGGGCCCAGGTCAAAGGTTATGCATGAAAAGTTATAGGTCACCAACAGGGTGTGAAAGATCAGGGTTGTGGAGCATCACTCATTGTCAAGTAATGTTGGGAGAAGTGCCACTGGAACAAAAGAAAAACTAAAGTACAGAAGAATTCAGGCCCAAAGATAGGCTCCAGGCTCATGCACAAAAGGAATCAAATTGACATGTCATTACACTGCAGATCTGACAACCAGCAAGATTGTCTGGCAATGCCCTGACTCAAATACTTTTGTCTGGGCTGATCCTTGTTGTGAGCCAAGGCTGCCTTTGAAATGTTTCGTGTGTCTGGGCCAGATCCTGCTCCTGTGAGAAGTCAATGAGTGTCTTGGCCTCTGTGTATTTGGAATTTAAAGCAGTGTTAACTTTTTTTTTTTTTTTCCCCCGTTGCTGAAAAATCATGAGAGAGTCTGAATTTCCCAGGGCTAAAATTAGTGAGCTTCTTTTAGAGTCTGAGTGATTGGGTTTATCCTATTTGAGATGAATTATTTCCTGGCAGAAGAGTAAATCCAACATTCTAGAGGAAGTCTTACTCCAACCTGCAGTCAGGCCCCTGTACCTCTCTGGAAAGGCACAGTTTGATGGGCTGTATGCACCTTTCCTGAAGTCTGTGGCTTCACACTAAGGGAAGAGCAATGCCGGGGTCACCTCTCCTGCTGGACAGTGCTCATGTCAGGAGTCTGGCTTTCTGAGGAGAGCTAAAGGAACTTGCATCATCTGATGTAGCTTCCCTCAACTCATTCTTGCCCTTTCTTACACTCCAGCCCTGCTTATCCTGGAATTCTGTCCATTCCCCACGTTAGGGATAGATAGGTGCACCTCAGAATGAAGTGGCAGAGATTAAGCTCTTGCTCTGCACCTTCTCTCCCTTCCCCTCAGGTTGGAGCAGGTGCTTGCAATGACCAGATCCATCAGCTAAACATGTGCTCATCCCAGAACTGCCTGCAGGAGAAGGAGGGTACATTTCCATTTCCTCCCCACAGGGAGAGGTGGGGTGGGGCTGTGAGGTTTGGGTCCACCTGTGCTTCCCCAGCTCCAGGTGAGGGATTCAGGCCCTCCTGGGTGGAAGCTGTTATTGGAGGACTTGGAATTGCATTCTGGAACAATGGGTGAGTTCAGTCCATTTTTTTTTCCTACTAAAATGAAAGGTTTTGTCAAAGGTGTGTAGAATTCCTTCATGCTCTGGGGATGTATTCCATGGTTTGTTTTTGCTTGTAAAGACTTCAGCTTCCTTTCATATATTGGAATGCAAGTGTTTAAAATAGATTACTTGAAAGCAAATATGCACTGACAAGCAATCATTGATTTAAAACCTGGTTAGAGGTAAATTGTTTCTGATGTGAAAAATGTCACTTTAGGGAAAAAAAAAGAAAATTAAAACAAGCCAAGGTAAAATGCCACCCGATAACAAAAAGGCTGCTGGGAAGAGCTCTGATGTGCCAGCAGTGTGATGTGCTCTGCTGCCTGCTGTTTGAGTTAACTTCTTCTCAGGATCATCTGCTGTAGGATTTGTGGCTAGTGGACAAGCAACTTCAATTTTAAAACATGGATTATTTTCAGGAAGTGTTATGATTTGGGTTTGTTTCAGTGGAATGGGTTTTGCACACATAATCTGGATTTTGAGGTGTTTAATAAACAAAGTAAAAGTTAATTCCAGCCCAACAATAGTGTTTGCTTCAGCATTGACTGTGTCTTGATCTCCCCACATCAAACCTGGATGAGTTTCTTCCTTGTCATTTTGGGGAGGTTATTGAAGAACTGAGACATGGGTCTTGCCTAAGTACAGAAAAACTTGCTTATAAATTAGAAGCAACTGAGGTTTTCATTAGATCTGTTCATTTCCCTGTGGTCCTGGTTCCTGAACATTTGTGTAAGTGGAGTTCAGAGAAATGTCTATGAGAAGTTTTTTTTTTTTTTTTCAATTTTTAAAGCCTTTTAGAATAATGCAGAATTCATTGATGATGAATAAATTTATGATGTAGACCTTTAGGACTATTAAAATCACTTGGGGCGCTGCCTTTGTATTTCACCCTGAATTTTTATTTGTGGGAAAGATTAAATTAATATATTCAAAAATATTGTGCAAGGAACAACGTTTTTTGCCTTTTGCAACGCAGAAGAAGCTTGACTTCATGAAGGCTACTAGAAATGTTGTTGGTTTTATATTGGATGCACCGGTGGATAGCACCACTGAAAACTATGAAAGGAAACTTTGTTCGAAGTGAAGGGAGATTTTCTTTCCTGTTCAGAGAAGCAGACCTGTGATTTACCAGTAAATATCACAATTCAGCTGTGAACTATTTAATTGCTTGGTACCTGCCATGGACTCTATGAGGAACAACTTATGTAATGTATCAGCTAGCAAGTTTATTTGAAGATCTGTAATTAAGGTAAATTGCTAAAACCTACAATGTGCATATAGATATCCTACAAAAAAGGGAGTTTAATGCTAAATATATTCTTTATATCAGTTTTACTAGTTATTTTAATGTCTTGAAAAACCAAGCACTGTATAAATCTAGGAAATACCCAAAATCTGTCAGCTGCCAGGGAACATGAGTTGCCACTGTCTTGCAGCTTTCATACTTTCTTGACAATCATTCTTGACTTCCCGGTGATCATCTTTGACTAAAATGAGGGCCCAGCTGTGGAAGTTTCCTACAAGGCTAATTGTAATAACAGCACATGGAATATCCACTAAATAATCTCTCCATCTTCTAATGAGTGGGAAACAACAGTGAAAGGTTAGGTGATTCTTCTTGTTTTATCATTTTGGCAGGCTCCTGAATATCATTTAATGAAATTTCCTATGCCTGTGAGATATTGATGCAATGCAGGGAAACAGCCAGTGAATAACGTAGCATTTGCAGGAGCTCAACTCTCTGCTGGTGAGCTGCAGACAGACTTCCAGGCAGCTTTCAGGAGGAGAGAACGCAACCCCATAATGGAGGGTCTCAAAAAGCTCGGAGCAGACCCCAAAATGTGGGCAGCACGTCAGGCACAAGGAGATTTCGAGCCCCTGGTGCAGCTGACAGCATCCCAGTGGCGCCTCTCAGCCTGTGAACCTCCCCACACTTGCATTTCCCAGGGTGCACAGGACCACAAAATAAACCCTACAATTATTCTCTGTATCTTTTGGTTTTGAGCAATTATCATATGAATGTGTGAACTCTGTGCACAGAATGGGAGCTGAGTGCTGGTCTGTGGTCATCAAAATAGTTATGAACTTTCTATTCCAAAAGTGTGATTTTTGCTTCTTGCCTGTTATAGGGATTTTCTCCTTGTAATTCTTACAGATAATTTTGATTTTTTTATTTGCATTGCTAGTAATGAACAATTTAGCCATCTACTCTACTCTCATTTCACATAAAAGCAATTTCTGGCAATTCAGTGAAGGTCAATGAATAATACCCAATGCTTTGATATGAAACACTTAAGGACATCAGTAACTTGACCCCAGAACTTTTTGCAGATTCAGGCTGTAAATGCTCAAGTAGTGTTCCCATGACACTTGGACTCTGTCAGAAAAACACAACTAATACTTTGGATTAGTTGTATCATTTTTTTGGTAAGATGCGTGATCAAAAGGGATTGAAATTAAAACTTTGCAAAAGTTGTTAGCAAAATGACATTTAATTTTGATAGAGAGGCAATGAGGCAGAACATTTTGCATGTTTGCAAAATAAGTTTCATTTTGATGCGTTTGGCATTACTGATTATATTAATTAACTTAACAGCAAGTGTGAAGATTATTTATGAAGCATTAAAAATGACTGGATCTTAATTGCTTCCCTGTAAGAACAAGGAAGTTGAATTTCAGGTTGTGGAGAGCTCCGTGGTTAGTCTTCTCAGTGACTTTTAACTGGTGTGCTTTAAAAGCAAAGTAGTTGGAATAAAACTAACCCACACTATTGAAAGAGGTAACTGTTTGTGCTTGAGCAGTTTAGGCTGATGACAGTAATCTGGTTTGTTCTGCTAAATCTCTTACTTCATTAAGACCTTATTTTTTAAAGCTCTACACCTGATTTCCAGAATTATTTGAGTAAGGAAGATCTTGCGATCAAAGTCAAGAAACTGGTTCTTTCAGGGGATCAGTTACTCCATGAGTTCACCATGAGCAGTGAATGTAATTTGTGAGAAGTCAACTCTGTATCAAAATGGTAAAGAACTCAGTTTCTGTAACAGTGTGTTTACCTTTACATAATAAACTTTTGTGTAAGATGCAGCTTTTCCATGTTCTGTTATAGCATCTGTTACATCAAGGTGGAAGTACTCCCTTTTTGCACATTAAAAATTACTTAATTTTGTTTTCCGCTCTTTTAATGAAAATTTACTTCTTCACCTGACATGAAGCAGATGCTGTCTCAGACTTAAAGTGACAAAGATCACTATACAAAGCAGTGGCTTGACACACAGAGGTGCTTCAGATGGTGATTGTTATAACCAAAAAAAGCAGGTTTGTTGATACCTTTTTATCCTTAATATATTTAAAATTGCATAGTTGATAGCATAGTTGCTATGAGAGCATGTGTAATATCTGTCTGATAAGTGTCTTCTCACACCCTGAGGTCTTTTATAGGCAATTTGCATTCCACAATGAGAGAAATCAGCTGGAGAGGGTTTATTGTTTTGTATAATAGAAAGGAGTGTGAAAATATTCCAGCCTTGCAGATGGTGTTGCTCGTTAGCCCCGAACATACACATGCAGAAATATTGTTTCCCCTTAAAAAATAGGGTCTCCTCATCTTTCTTTCTTACAATGTATTTATAAAGGAGGATTCATAGTTTGGTTCTATTGGGATCATTAGTTGATCTTGAAAGGAAAAGTGATGGGATAAAGTCTTTCTTTGAACTTTGATGTGCTGGGTGGTTTAGAGATGACAGAAAGCAAATGCTTCTTTTCTTCTCTGTTGTCTGAATAGAGAGTCCTAGATCTTGCTATAGACATCTGCTTTTCTAAAAAGTGAAAGGATAAATCTCAACTTTTTCCCATAGCAGCAAAGGAAATCTGATTTGAGAAAACTTTGAATGTATAGACAGAGGTGGATTGATGAAACTGTTTAAAATCTGGCAAACATAAAACTTTCCAGGCTGCCAGAAAGTTGAAAATGGTGAATGTGTCACAAGAGAGTCAAAGACCACATGAACTCTCTCTGGTGTTCTCAGGGTTTGTGAGGTGGAAGGGTTCTTTTTTACTTTCATGCACTTTGGTTTAGATCCTAAAAATCGTATTTTGCTGAAGTTGGAGCCCGAAATATGATTTTCACTGCTCTTGCAGCAGCAGCCAGGAAAACTGTGGAAAGTGTTTTGCCTTATCAGTGGAGGATGCCATAGTGAGGAAAGACTCCTGTGTTCAAAGTCATATGAAGCCAAGATTAAAACTCTGGGCTCTCATGCATCAACTAGAGAAGAAAAAAGTTACCAACCTCCTAAATGTTAGAGCCAGCTGCAAGGTGTTTCAGCTGTTCTAGAGGAATTTCACTTGAAAATTTTACATAAATCCAAATACTCTGGTGTTGCTAGAAGCTGCAGCCAAAGTGGGCTTTCATTTTCTGGTGCTTTCTCTTTTGAATGGCACTTGAAATTCTCCAAGACCAATTGCTTTCTTGTACTGTACCAATGGTTAAGATTTTTGCCCAAGGTATTAATTATTCCTGGACATTTCACATGGCAAAACAGTCACGTAAAATGAGAAAAACTGAGGATGTTTGATGAAATTACTCCTAGTTACGCAGTTGTTTTCATATTGTTATGATAATTTATGGTATTCAGAACTTAACCCAGGTTCACAGTACTGTCATTTGCAAATCTGGTCCCAAGTCTGTGCTCATAAAAAGTGTCCTGGGGAATCTCTCCAGGACTGAGAATGGCCATAATCTCTTTATGCTGCTGTATCTCTGACCCTTTCTCCTTATTCAGTGAAAAGGAGTTTTTGCAGATATGGGTGCACATATCTGTAAATTCCACACTGAGTAATTGGAGGGGGACAGATATGGTAGGAATAAGCATAATAAAAGAACTGAGAGAAAGAATCTTCCTTTCTTCATGGCCCTCCAGGTCTAAAGTGTGCTCTGTTGAATATCACCTACTTGTCAAAACCTGCCATAACACAAGGAATTAAAAGGAATCTGTCTTGCAGTATGTGCAAATTGAAATGAGATACAGATTTCTAGAGGAGGTAAGTAGAGGGGAAACTCCAAATGGTGGTGCCCTTATTAAATTTAGACATTGAAGAAACAATATTACAAAAATACAGCCACTCAGTATTAATTGCATTATAACGTTGTCTGAAATACAGACTTATTTTGAAAACAGTGGCAAGAAGTACCATATGTGACTCCCAGATACATCCCAGAATTGTGCATATAGTTATCTAATTGGTCTCTTTTGTAAAACTTCATTTGATGGGTGGTGCTGTGAATTGTTTATGTCAATTAAGTGCAGTTTGCCAGAAGACTTGAGTCTAGAGGGCATCAAGTACTTACACTGTGGAAATAAAAAACGCAGCTCTTGTGAGAGGCTTTTGGCCTTTGTTTATAAGTATCAAACCATCTCTTTTCTTATTTCCAATGCTTTACATGATGACAGTAACTTTATACAAGGCACAGGGTCTCCTGGAAGGCGCCCTTCCCATGGTAAGGGAGCTGGAATCAGATGATCTTTAAGGTCCCTGTCAACCACAGTCATTCAGGGATTCTATGAATTCCACATCTTGTCTAAAGCCCAGCTTTCTATATTTTGGAATTGTTTTTTGTAGTGTCTGTATCCATCCCCTTTGCCTGTTTCACCCATGCTTTTATTTGGTTTTATCCATGGGCAAATCTCTCCTGGATGGCTGGTTTTGGGTGTGATAAGCTTGTGTTATTCGTTGGAGTTTTAGCATATTAAGTAGGCATTTGTTGATTGCTGCTTCAGAAAGAACTCTGTAGTTGAAAGAGTATCTGTGTAAATTTAAGTTTTCTTCCGTCTTTTGACACTATGAATAAAAGCACTGCAACATGGGAAACTGTAAGTACCTAATACTTGTAAAATTTTTAACTCTATAGAAAGCCTTAAAGTCTTCACAGTTCAGGTCTGAGGCCACAATGCAGTATGGGAGAAATTACTCCTTTTCATGATGCTGTGTGCATGGCTTTCCTATAGATATCTGCCTTATTTCAGTGGAGGAAGCAGGAGGTGGAGCAAGGTGGGTTTAAATCTGTTCTCAAATAGCTGTTCCAGTTGTATATTCCTTTAGAAAAGTCACTCTTCTTAATAACCTCCAATGGCTGGTGGTTCATCAAGATATTGATTTTAAAGCTCTATTGATTGTTTATAAAACACTGCACAGCCACTTTCCAAGCTATTTAAGTGATTTGTTTGTCCCATATATTTTACAATGATGAGACTATTGGAAATCCCTGTGCAGATTCGCTCAGACCATTACACATTATTAGTTTTCTCTTGCAGAATTGCCCCTCCTCCAGGGATTCTGAATGTGAAGTACCTTGCTCTTGCAAGGTCTTATACGGGGTGTTTGTTTTATATATGCTCATAACAGGATAATTACATTGCTACCTGAAACACTTTGGCTTGTGTGCAGGAAGAGGCTCTGTGTAATAGTGATTGATAGTTTGAGCTTAAAAATTGTTATGGTGCATTAAAAGTATACTAATGTTTATTACTTTTTACAAGGCTACAGACATTTAGATTACAGGCAAGGCTTCCAGAGCTATCACGGGTCTTGAGATTGAAGCAAATTGAATGGGTGCTCTTCCTTTTACCATATGGTTTTTTTACTGTGTGGAATGGTCAGTTTAAGAGGTAGCTTATTTCTTTATTTTTGATATCCAGTACTAAGTTAAAAGCCAAAAAGAAAAAAAGAAGGAAGTCTCCACATATCAAGTTCTAAAAATAATTGTATTGAGATTTTTAAAACTTTCTAAATCTCAGTGTTCAAAGCGATTAGGCAGCTTTGGAAGCTTGTGAGTCAGGATTCCTCCCTCCCCCGATGCTGGCATCAAAAGCAGGACAGACTTTAGTTTTCCACAGTTGCTTTTGGCATTTTGTTTTAGGGTTGTTTTTAGATTTTTGATATATTCAGGTCATCCTTCAAAACTTTTTTCTTCTGTAATTCTGAATGACAGCTGATGTGCTACTCTATTCAGATGACAAAAAGTTTTGAGAGTAGGTGGTGCTGGGCACATGTGTGCCTACAGAATTGCAGAGCCTTCTATGGATTCTGGAATAATGAATTAAGCTAGTGAGCCCAGCTGATGACTGATTGATTGTGTGAAATGACATCAGATATCAGAGCAAATGAAATAAGTTCTTTTGCAGTAAGTAAGTAAACTCTCCTTTACACAAAGTAATCCCTTTCTGTCACTATTGTGTTTAGATTCCACACTCCTTCTGGGCCTGATCATGCTCCACAGAATAGTTCAAAAGCTGTTTTTTTTTTTTTTAATGTTCTCTTTCATTGAAATAAAACCCAGTGTTTGTCTGGTGAAAACAGAATAATTTCCTTGCAAACTTTCAGCAACTAATGTGATGTATGTGGCACTTTATAATACTTCCACATTCCACAGTCCTCACTATCTGCAGGTGAGACCTGTGGGATACACTTCAGAAAAGTTACATAAACAACTCTGAACCCTCGCCTGAGAAAATGTATACTTTGAACATGTTGAAACTATCCATATTAAGTCAGTTTAGCACTTTGATTAAAGAGTTTAATCAATCACCATCCTAAGCTGTTTATTAATCACTTTATCAAGCAGTTGATGCATTGCTGGTTTTAATAGAATCCATTTATTTTGATTTCTACCTACTTCATCTTTCCAAAGGGCTTTCTGAATCAGCTGTGATAAAAAAAAAGAGGGAAAAAAAAAAAAAAAAGGCTTGGTTGCATCTAAACACTGGAAGGTAAGAGCTCAGACCTCCCTTGCACATACTTCATTATCAACATTCTGCACCGACTTGGCCAATTTATTAAGGGTAAAAAAAAAACAACCCTGCTTGGAGTGAGTCTTTTGGTGAACCACACGGTTTAGCTCAGATAAACAGAGGCCATTCGTTTGCTTTCACACCTGACAACCTCATGATATACGATCCTAATAAGATTAATCTCCTCCCTCCCCCCATACACACACACACTTTTGTTTTGTTTAGTGGCCTGACTTGGTGATCTTCTCTCATTCCCCTCATTGGGCACTTCTAATGCCTTTGGTTTCGGTTGGTGATTAGAATAAAACAAACAAACAATCAATCCCCCACCCCATTCCCGAGCCCTTTCTCATTCCAGGGGAACAAGATTAATATAACAAGAGATATAAAGTAAGCAAGGGAACACTTACAAATGCTACAAAGCAGAATGGGCATAGAACAAATTATTTTTTTATGCAATTTGCCTTGAAAAGCATTAAACACATGGGGAATCTGTGCCATCGAATCCACACTTTGTAAATGGTGGGGAGGGAAAACAAGCCTTGCACAAACAAAAGCATCAAATGAGAAATCCACAACTTGGGCCTCAGCTGACTTTGGTTTTACAGCCTTTTATGAGGTTTCACTTAACTCTCTGGCTGCGTCTGATCTCTGAACTTTGGAAATCTTGGGGAGAGTAATCTAAGTTTGGCCTGATTTGCCTTCAGTAACAAACATTGATGCATGGCTTTGAAATATGACATACATTAGCACCTTCACAAACCTTCTATTTTGAGCATATTCCAGTTTTATCAGCAATATGTTTCATGCTATATCACCAAACCCAAAATATTTTTTCTTAATTTTGTCCACTGAACTGGTGGGGCTCCTTAGGAGTGTGAATATTTTGGCAGGTGTGTAAAAATACCCATCTCATTTAAAGTTCTACGGTCTCATGCCCCATACTCGATATGATGCAGCAGAAAGATCCCACAGTCAAAACTCTAATCATACATTTCAGCATGTTAAACTCCCATGCAGATTCTGTCAGACATCCATTATTAATATGGCCTAATTATGTTAATTGAAGAATATTCTTTCAGTGTCAGACCAAGCCTTCTTCCTCTAAAGGAGCTGGTAATACACACTTCATATGTGTACAGACATGGTACACAGTAGGCCGTTACTGCCCTACTTAGGAGCTGTAGGAACTATTAAATATCTTAGAAGAGCGGAACTTCAGTGGGACCAGAAAACCAGACCCCATCCCCTGGAACTCAGTGGGAGCACTGCAATTATGGGACATGGGTGATTGGGAATTTGCTACTGTAATGCAGTATAATAGACACTGATGGTTTTTTCAATATATGTTTGTTTCATGGTTAAGGTGTCGCTAAGATTGTCTAATTTTAAAGACTTGTCATTAACTCTAAATTACCAGTAGTATTATGGAAGTTACCAGCAGAGATGTCAAAACTGACTTGTGGCAGTGTCAGCTCTTTGTGCTCTTGCCCACCAGGTACAGAGCTCAGTTCTAACCCAGGATCCAACTGGATCCTGAGTGAGGTAGCGTGGTCACCGAGTTGCCATGCAGCGCTTCCGGAAATATTAATTACGGTTGTATACAGGGCTGCAAAATTAGGGATATTGCATCCTCCCTGGGCATTGGATGGGCAGCCCAGCTGTGAAAATCACTTCCAGTCAGCTATCAATTGAGATGGAATGGCCATAGAGCTGAATTGCAGTCTTTCCAAAAATGTTAATTAAGAACGGGATGCTGCTGCGAAGCGGCAGCTTTGTGGCCCTTTTGAAGCTGTATTGCAGCTGCTGGAAGTGCTGCGGCATTGCACCACTCAAGCTAGGAGCCCTCCTCCTCCTTGCATCACCCACCTAAACAGAACTCCTAGTTCAATTAGGAGACCTTCTTCAGGGCCTGAATCAGCAGTTCAGACATTAATCTTGATGCCGTAAATTCCTTTCCTTTTCTCCCCTCCTTTCTATTCCTCCTCAACTGCATGCAGCACCCTCATTGAGAAATTGGGGGTTGTTAAAAGGCCTGAGTTGGTTCACTGAGACTTTATCTTAGGTTTGCTCTTGATTTTGCACCCCAATTCTTCAGTACAGGCCAGTGTAGGTGACTATATTCAATAAAAGCACCTAATTGCTGATATTGGGGTGCAGAAGAGTAGCACTATAGTCTGAATCTTGTCTTTACCAAGAAACAGTGCAGCAGAACAGTCTGTTCATGCTGATACTCAGTTCTTGGGCAAGAGACTGATTTATCTTATTGCATTTTTTAAAATAGAGGCCAGTTAACAAACTAAGACTTTTTGATTGAACATGCTTACCACAGAAAACATGTACATTTATATTCAAATGTATTTGTAAACAAATACAGATGTTTGGATAATTTATTAATGGATTTGTTGAAGTACGGATGAGACTTCTGGGTTACAAATATGACCTGACAAGTACAGTAACTACTCTGAAAACACTTCAGCAATTCATGAATTTCATCTATTGCACTCAAGGATGTGTTAAGTCCTATTTATGGATAGACAGGATGCATACTATTTCTTACAATGTATTCATTAAGAGTATTTTAAAGATGATAGGTGAAAATTGTAGCTAAGGCAGGACTGCATTTTAAAGGTTTTATGTTTATATTTTTCTGGATATCATCACTTAAATATCCAAATCTTTTAAGTTCAGTGTACTGAGAACGTTGTCTGTTCTACCTGTCATCTTCTTTATTTTATCACTTTGGCTCCAAAGAATTAGCAGAAATATTTTACTTTCACTACGAATCAAAATAAAAACAAGAAGGATAAATAGCCACTGAAATCCTGGCATGAAAGGGGAGGTGGGGGGGAAAAAGACTTTTTTCCACCATTTATTCTGATCAGAAAAGAGCATGTCAATGAACCTTTGGGGAATGTCATTAGACAAGATTTTCCTGAAAAATTGCTGATAGTTCCAGTTGAATGCAGCCAGAATAAGCCAATTTTAAGATCTCTGGGGTGGTATAGGATTACGGATTTTTTATTTTTTTTGTCTTGCCCTTTTCACTTTTGGACAGACTGTACGTAAATTCTTTGCTCAAGTCTATATGCAACAGATGGTAACAGCAGAAATAACTGCTTGGTGTTAGGTTTTAAACTGGTGCTTAAATGGGTTTGTGGAAGAAAGTGTTGAAACAATGGGATAATTTTACTTAATGAGATCGTTTTTATAAGGAAGAAGTCAGTCATTTAGAGCTGAGCTGCAGGAAAATCTGCACCATCAGCGGGTCTGTGGGAACGAGGCATGGGCACACTTACAGGCTGGGGTAGATGCTAAATATTTAAACTAGTTTAGGCCACGTTTCCTGAAATCCAGCCATTTTTAATTGCTCTGCATTTGTGTGGGCCCTGGAGGATGTGGGGACAGTGACCACAGATCAGCCCCCATAAGGACACATCCTGGTGGATCTGCTCCTCTCACTGCTGCTGCCCCTGGTGCCTTGGTGGGTATTTGGAGATGTGCTCTGAAAGAAACCAAAGCTGCAACAAACCAGCATTTCCAGAATATAAACAATACCTGGAGAAATAAACCCAAACCTCTGAGAATGAAAGGAGATAAATAAGAAATCTATGTCTTCCCTTCATTTTGTTTCAATGATTAAGAAAAAAGGCAGCATTAGCGACTCATTTGAAAGTGGCAGAAGAGGAATTGGTGTGCACATCTTGGAGCTTAAAAACTTTGTGGTATCATATTTTCAATTCTTCCCTTGTTTTTCACACCAGTGCATGCTGGCACAACCTGAAGAGCACCCATGAAGTGATGGCAAAGGCTGAGCTTTGATACACAAATTAATTCCCTTCCCAGCAGCTGATGCAGATGAAATTCAAGCTGCAAGGAGGACAAGGCAGATAATAAATTTTGAGATAAAGTTTCAGTAAACACCATAGTCACAAAAAAGTGGTGGTGATGGTTCACTGGTGGTCTACAGAGACAGCCACTTGCTCTGAAAAAAAATGTTTCAAAAGACAGTTTATGTTGCAAGTGGTAATATGCAGCCTTAAATACAGCTTCTCTTATCTGTATGTGCTTTTGCACATTCAGATTCTGTGTGTCATATTTTGCTCCACATATAGTGAGAATTGCACAAATCACACCCACGTACCTTCCAAAGAGAAATGAAAGCTTGTGGATATAACAATACAGGTAATTTTCTTCTTAAATACCAGCTTGTTCTGAAATAACACTTGGCTCACAAAGAAGTTTCAGCATGGAGAGTATTTTTCAGTGCTAACTATTGTTGATAATTATTCCATTCATCACTAATTATTGGCTGTATTATTATTAGAGATTGCTTGTAATTATTATATTAGCTAGAATCAGTGAGAAAGCAATGCACATCAAAAAGTTTCCCATCCTGAACAAGTGACTTGTTTGGCTTCAAGTGGTTATTTGTCTTTACTTCTGTTGAGGTTTTTGAATTAGTAACTGTAGAAGATGATTGGAGCAAAAATGAAGAATTATTTTTGGCTTGGGAAAAAAAAAAAGACACCAAACATAACTCCAGACCCTCAGGAAGGAGCAAAATATAGTTGCGTAGTGACAATGTGAAAGAATTCATAATTATAAAAGACAAATTCAGGATAGAACTATTCAAAAGATAATTTGGAAGGATAGTTTTGTTTTTTAATCACCCAAATTTACAAATTCTTTGGCACGTAATTTTTTTTTGAAATGTATAATTAAAAAGGAAAAATATAATTAAAATTTCAAAAATTGCAGGGGGAAAGAGATCACTTTTACAGAAGTTCCACCCACATGCTTTTCTCAGCAGGGCACTACAACGTCTTAACAAGTAAAGTGCAAGATGGAAACATGACATCATTAGGACAGTCTAATTAGCCTGTAATTTGTCCCAGAAAGGTATCTGGTTACCAACTAATTGATGTAAACTGATTAACCCTTTCTCTAACATCCCATTTGCCACTTTTTTTTCACTCCCATAGAATCTGGTAAGGGTCAGGACTCTGTTGTGCTACACACTGTGCAAACACAAATCAAAAAGACAATCCACACCCCGAAGAGCTTACAACTTACGTGTTGGAGGGGAGGTGATACCTGCACACAAAAAGGATTTAGAATGAATAGCTTAATACCAGTTAGCATGTTTGGCAGTGGTCTTATCCTAGCAGCAGCTAGGACAGTTCTCAGGGCTTTTACAGCCCTCAAAAAGAAAAAAAAAATTTAAGAAGGATTTGAAGACATATAATGAGGTGTCTCTATAGATGTTTTTTCCCAAGAGTGAAGGGCAGGATGTGTGACAGTGGAAAGGTGCTTGTTTGAAAAAATATAACAAGTGTGTGCTGGAAGCTGGCATTATTGGCTCCTTGGAGATGAGGTTCAGCTTCCTGACAAAGAAAAAGAGATGATTGGTACATAGGTATTATCTCTGAAGGGCCTTGAATGTGAGGACAAGTAGCTTATGTTTGATGCAGGTTGGCGGGGGAGGGCAGCAGAGGGATGGGGAGAGAGGGGTGACATAGTCAAAGCAGTGGGCTAGGAAAGGCCTATTTATGGGAATATTCTGAAAGGATATGAGCAGGGCAAGGTTGTGCTTGTCAAAGCTGTGGAGAAAGACGTTTTGTTAATCATGATCCCACAATGACGAGGCTTTGGCCAGCACAGGCAAGGCTGTGTTTTTGAGAAGTACTTTGAGCAAGGTCATCTTCAAAAGTGAAGGCTAGGGCTGAGGAGTAGGCAGATAGGGGTGATGTCATGGTGAGTGAACAAGAGGTGGTGCTGGGGGAGCCAAGGA
Source organism: Anomalospiza imberbis (assembly GCF_031753505.1). NCBI lineage: Eukaryota > Metazoa > Chordata > Aves > Passeriformes > Viduidae > Anomalospiza > Anomalospiza imberbis. The sequence goes on along the minus strand of NC_089693.1, from coordinate 4,491,218 downwards.
GGACACTCACTGCCCTGTTTGTTACACTGAAGCTTGAGCTGGTTTCTCAATTTCTGTGTGGAGGTGCTGGGAAGGGATGGACAGGAGGCATGTCTGGGGTAAACAGAGATCTGTGAGGCATCAGTATGAAATCATTGTATTTCCTAGCTGAACTGGCCCAGAGATGAGGGTAGGAAGAGATAAAGGGGTCCAGGTGAGGAGGCAAAACCTTCACAGGTAGTTGAGCAGTGTAAGGATAAGGCTAGAGGAGAATGTAGAAGGTGGGTGTCAGGACAGTCAAAGAATGGGAACCTAATGAAGAACATCATGGAAAACAGTGTCCAAAGGACCTTGGCAAAAAGAGAAGGGCATGGTTAGGGCTTTGACTCAGAAGAGCTTGCTGGAGACTGGTGGAAACTGTGTCAATTGAGTGCAAGGGGCAGAAATTAGATAGGAACAGTTTAGGACAAAATGGAAGGAGAACTGACAGCAGCTATAAACAGCTTGTACAATGAAAATGAGAGGAAGCAGTGATTGGAGAGACAGGAGTGGGCTAGAGTGTGTATGTTTTCCTTTTCAGACGAGAGACACTACAGCATGCCCATATTGTGGTGGGAAAGAATCAGGAGAAGAAGAGCAGTAGAAAGTCTGACAACTGTGCTGGAGTTGGAGTGCAATCTGATAGGGGAAACTTGGTGCAGCTTCAATATATCTGGCCCCTGCATTAAAATAGCTGCAGGCAGCACATGCTTCTCTGTGTGGTTTAGAATGTGCTTTGTGTAGTACAAAGAAATAAGGATAAGATTCATCGTGTGCCTTCTTGTGCTCCCCTGGCTGTTCTAAGCAAGCAGGGTCTACTTGTGCCCTCACAGAAGCAGAGGACTAAATCCTCTCCCCATCACCCTAATTAACAGGGAATCAGTTGGCTATTCCAATGCAGTTGGTAGGTGCTGTACCAGTACCAGTTTTGCATTTCTGTCTAAAATTACTTTAGAAAAATTTGCATTTTTGAGGCGTTTTTTTTTTTTTTCTATAAATGAACTTCTGTCTTCCCTGGAGAAAGCTCTCCACTGTGCCAAAATAATGTGTCATATTTTTACAGGTAATTAAAAATTTTCATTCAGAAATGTCAGGGCAGTGCTGAAACATTTTCTCTCTCATTTCGTTGCTTTTCATCACACTTTATTTGAGTTTTAAAAGTTTTCTTTGATTCCCATTTTATTATTTTTCTAAAATGGAACATTAACTGAAACACCGAAGAGTAACTGAAATAATGCTTTATTTTTTTTTTAATCCCTCCTTATATACATTTTTATTTTTCCATCTATCTCTCCGGGTTACCTGTACACATTTCGGGTTTTCAAAGTTTGAATAGTGATGCAAAAAAAACCAGCCAAAGGCTGGAGATCCATCTCCCCGAGCCAGAGGTTACATGCATAAATTCATGTCCATCACACTCTGAATAAATTCTTTTGTTTATGCAACAGTCTGCGCAAGCACAACACACTTGCAGCTGAGCACCAGTTGGTTTACAGCTTTCTGTGCCATTCTCACTTCTGGGTGGGGGGTTGAGTGCATTGAACCCCACAGCTGGTAAAACCAGTCCAGTGCGAGCCCATTTGCATCTGAAAAGCCCCAGCTCCAAAGGTGCTGTGACTTGCCTTGCACTTGCATGTGGAGGTTGCTAAGCACAGCCCCTGGTGCGCACAGTTGGGTTTTTTTTGTTTTGTTTTTGGGTTTTTTTGGTTTTTTGTGGTTTTTTTTTTTGTTTTTTTGGTTTTTTTTTTTTTTTTTTTTTGGTGGCTTGGATGTCATGAGTGAAAAAATTTACAGAGGAGCTCGGGATGTCCTGAAATCAAAGGGAAGGTTCCCGCTGATGTCTCTGGGCTGTGGCTCTGTTCCTGAACTCCAGAGGGTTTGTCTATGTGCATTTTCAATGCGGACGTGCATGAAAATGCACATGGACAAACCCTCTGGAGTTTAGAGTTGGTAGCGTGTTGGTTGTTTTCTGTGTTGGTAGCATTTCCTGGGTCCTCTTGCAAGCAAAAATGCCATTTCTCTCATGACAAGTAAAGACAGGGTTGACAAGAGGCGCGATCTCCCCGCTCTTTGCGTGGTTTCGCAAGGGCTGCCTCAATGAATGAGTTACTGTTGCTTCTGGTTCACAGAAGTACCAGTGAGAGGGGACTCATGGCTTAAAGGAGAATATAGCTGTACCCTAATTTGGTAGGATAAGCGCTGTTTTGGTAAAATTTTTCTGATCCAGAACCGCTTTTCTCCACTTTCAATAAATGGCTGCTCGACTTTTGCGATTCCTTAAACAAGCAAAGTTTTGGGAGGATGGAAATGAACGTTTGGGGTTGGTCTGATGCAGGAGGAACAGAGGAAGAACCTTTTAGCAGAATTTAGGGAGGTCTGCAGAGGGACAGGCAAAAGCCAGTTTCTTATGGCAGTCTGAGAGACATTTCTAGTTTCCCCTACAATGTCACCCTCCTCCCAAAACACAAAAGGCCATAACTGAGCACATTTCATGCACAAATACTTCATCAACTCGGTGCCATCCGAGCTATTTCACATCTCCTCCCCTTGCTCCAAACTGATATATGTGGCTCGCTACATTTAAAGTGAAAAGTCCTCAGACAATTCTAATCATATTGTCAGTCAGATAGTCATCTTCTGAAAGGGGATCCTTCACCTTTAAGAATGCATGTACAATAGTGATATGTAAGCAGCTCAAAGACTCAATACCCCTTTTTTCTGCAAAGCAAGGCTGGGTTAGGAAAAAATCAATATGTTAGAAGTAAAGGTCATACAAGGAAAAGTGACATGAAACAGTCTTCATGAAGGATATTGTTCCCTTAGTTCTGTTTGAAGTTTTCTTTACCCTTGTGCTAGCCTTAGAACAAATATGTTTTGTCCTAGAATAGAAACATATTTTTGCCTTTAAAAAAATCTGTATTTTAAATATTTGTCTATTAGGGCATGTTTGCATTTTAGCTTGTTTTGTTTTTGTCCTGTGGGTGAAGTAATCCTTGGAGAAAAAAAATATTGTGTGTCTGCCATCCTAGAGCATTTGTTGGTCAGGGTTCCTTTAGAAATGGAAGTATATAATGCACACAAATGTATTTGCCTATCTTTTTAACAGTTCTCAATTTACTTTTCAAGTGGGCCAGATGCAATACTATAGCTCTTACAAGGGTCAGGAACATCTCCTTATTTCCCCACACTCTGTACTTATTGCTTGGGTATAGTTTTAAAGTAGTCCATGAACCCTTTTCATTCTTGCAACACATTTACCCACAATTAACAATCAAACCATCCTTCCTTCATTCAGGCTCCCATTCTCTCCCTGCCTCATTTTCCCTGCCTCTCTCTTGATCTGCCATTGTGCCGAAAGCTGTTTGTGCCATCGCAATCTGCCCTCCTTACCAGCCACACAAGGATGGGGAGGGGGAGAGAAAAAGCACACAGCATTCAGGCACTGAATAGCAAATTGCTCTTGAGTGTCCTTGCTTTCCCCAGCGCTCCCCCTTCCTTCAGAAGGACAAGGGGGCCCCTGAAAGCAACTATACATTTTGCTTAGTGCACTTGAAAACAAGCGTTTCACACCTGAAGCCTTTCACGGCAGCCCAGAAGCACCCCTTCAAACCACTTAATTGCCAATTGCTTCTGAGCTCGTTGTGAAAGTCCATTATGTCAGACAGCTCTATGGTGAGTGACAAAGTATGGGGAATGAAAGAGTCCTCCTTGCAGGGCCAGTGCAGTCCTAAAGCCCCCAGTTCATTGGTTTGCTTGCTGTTAACAGTTACTGGCCATGGTCAAAGGTATGCCAAAATCTCTATCTTCTATTATTATTAATTTGTTACATGGAAGATGCTGTTTTCCTTATGTTCTCTCTCACGTGTGTCTATATAAAAACATATGAGCAAATTTCAGATGTGCCTGGGGAAGGTATCCTCACACAAACGTCACCTGTACTTGTGGATTTCAGATTGTATCATTGCCACTATTGTTCTGCACTTTTTTTTTCCATTAGGTGAACTAATAAAAAAAGAAAAGAAAAAAGGGATGTGATGATTTTCAAGGTTGAAGCTGGTTTCTTGGGTATTAAGAAAAAAGGATGCAGGTACTCACTTAAAGGAAGAAGGGAGATCAACTTGAAGACATGAAAAATAGATTAATAAAAAAAAAATAGCAGAGTCTTAGCTTTAAAATTGCTTTCCTTGTGACTGTGATTTTGGTGAGGGTTGGTTAGTGTTTGAACTGAGCCAAAAGTCTATGGATATAAGTTTATAGAGCAAGGCACTTGTTGCAAATATTCCCTGTTTTTATTTGAGTGTTTATAATTCATTTGGTTTATGATCCAATTTGGTCTTGTGGACTCAACAGAAAACCTCTCGCTGATTCTCAAAGTTCTTGATTTTGGACTCTTGCTGCTCAGTTTATTTTGTTTGTTTTTTTATTCCTACCAGAGATATTCCAGTGAAGTAGTTTACTGAATTGTGAATGAAATTCAGGCGTGTGAGTATTTGCAAAAGTATCAGAGCTGGTTTATTCAAAAGTTTGTGTGCATAGTATGAACCTGACTCTAAAAGCATCTTTCTGACCTGTGATGGAACAGGAATAACATCACATGACATGGTGTCAAGTCATGAATAACCAACACACCTCACACTCAGACTGTTAAATACAGCCAGCTGATTGCTGAGGAGATGCAGATCTGAAGAAATAATTTTAATTTTTTTTTTTAATAACAAGTTCAAGAAAAGTGCTCTTTGCATATAGACAATTCATGGGTCAAAAAAAGGGGTAGCATTAATTGCTTAAACTGTTCATTATTATCTAATCACCCAGCTCTAATTAACACCTTTTAGTGGATTTTAAAGAAAAACAACATTGCATAAACAGATGCAAACTTGACTAAATACAGCACTCTTAAATACAAATAAATTCTTAGAAATTAATTTTAGAGTAGTATTGAAACATGTGTATAAATATCTACTCAGTTTACAATTAAGTAAATGCAGTAAAGCAGAATGATCTTGAGATTGTGAAGCCATAAACTGTATCTGAAGCCTTTTTAGAATTCAAAATTTACCCCCTTGATTCCCCAAACAGGATTTTAAAAAGTCTGGTCACTCTTGCCTTTTGATTAGCTTTACAGAGATTATTTTCATGTATAGTGATCTATCGAGTGCTTCAGATAGTTTAATAAATGTATCATCAGATGTTTAAGGATAGGCTGATTTTTATTCATTATTAACAGAAACACCCCCCTCTCATCTGTGTATTGCACTAAAAGACAATAAATAAACTAAATAACTTAGTGAACTTCATTAATAAGAATGTTTTACTAAACTAAGGCCATCAGGTATCCCCAGTGGAGCTAGAACTGTTAATATCCACGGAGTCTGCTGAGCTACACCTGCTGAAATTCAGGCTACACTTTTATGACTCTCTGTGTCCTTTGTCAGTTAGAGCTACATTTGTGTTAAAGAAAACCCGAAAACGTCTGTTGAAGCTGACTGGTCATTTAGGAATTTGTTTTACTTTTCTAACAAGCTGTATATCTTCTAGGTTGATTTCTGTACAAACCTTAGGAGCTCCTTTCATCTGGAAGTGTAGGACTCCAGGAAATTCCAGTGCTCACCATGTGGCACAAACATTCAAATTCTCCTGCGTAGTGGCATGCCAGAAGCAAATGTGTAAAATGTTGGTCTTAAACATTTGGTATTTGCTAGAAAAATACTGAGTTTCACAAAGAAATAATTGAGAAACTTCTCCAGGACCTCTCTTGGAAAAGTCCCTTCTATTTTCAAGGTGTAAATCACAGGAGGACGCAAAATGTGAGTTCTCTGAGCAGAGATGTTTTCTCAGACAGCATTATCTTCCTTTGCTGCAAGACCACACATTCATCCCTCCTTTTCATCATACTCTTTTACAGCAATTAGACATTTTCCTATATATTTCAACTGCTATGCAATTTCTTCTGACAGCTCATCAGCCTCTTTGACTCATGACCTGTAATGGCATCCTTGTTTTTTGAGATGTTTGTTTATTTTTTTTTCACCTCACCAGAAGATGTGAGCACATATTATCATAGATGCATAAGGCCTATCAGTCATTTTTTTTTTCAGCAGATATCCAGTAATAGAGCAATACTGTTCCCTCTCCACCCACTTGTGATTTTTTTTCTTACCAATTTCCCTCAACTCCCTGAAAATAGCAGGTGCTTCTCTTCATTCACCTCCGCTTCATGCAGCCCATCTGTCTGACTCTTCTATGAGAAAGATTAATGGGACATAACTCACTTCATCTCATGGTTTTTAACAGATCAGGGCGGAGGGGTAGGTGGAAATTCTATCCAATTTTAGATAGATGTTTCATGATGAAGACCTGATGATGATATTGCAGCAGTAAATTTGGGATCTTTCAGAGTGTTGGTCTGTTTCCAAAGTATTTCACAGGCTTGTGTTTTGAATGTCACCATAAGTAAGTTGCTCTCTACCCATCCATCTCAAAAGCCATCACTACTGTACCAATTAGATGCCTTAAGTGTAGTTGTGATAATACTGCTTTAGCTTCATAAAGCTAAATACACACTGATCCCTCACTTACCCTGCATTCCCATGCAGGATCAATCTTGGCAGCAGTGTTTGGAGGGGTCACAGGATTTGTTTGCCTGAAACATATTTTCAAGTAGCCCTTTAAAAATACCCTTTCCCCCTTCTCATATACCTCTGTCTGTTTTCTCTCTCATCATAAACCTTGCCATGCAAGTTGTCTATTTTGTTGTTGCTGTTAAATTTTATGAGTTTGTGTGGAGTACTGCTCAGCTCTGATCGTGATCCTTCAGAAATAAGTGGAAGGGCAGGGTAGGAAGATGCCTTTGTGTATTCAGTGTGATATACCCTGACACCTGTTAGTGCTCAGATCCACACCCAGCCTTTCCTAGAGGTCTGTACTGGTATTATAGTGTTGGGCAATGTTATTACTAGAGTGGGACAGTTATTTCCTATATACTAGAGGGGACAGTTATTTTCTGTCCCACTCTAGTAGAGGCACAGAAAAAGAAATAGCTCCATGTCCCCAGGAACAAACTACTTGATTTCTACTTTTTGTGCAAGTTTGCAGCATGCACCTGTATCAGACCAAGGTCAAATGGTACATTCTGGAGCTGGTACTTTGCCTTCTCTTGGGGCGTCTGTAATAGCTGCTAAAGGTGGCAGCGTCACGTGTAAAGGTGAATTTGTGCAGAGCTTGGTTTGCCTGGAAAGGTGACCATGGTTGCATGTAAACATAATGCCTTTGAAAGGGTAGAGGGAGTGCAAGCAGCCACTTTTGAAGCTGTGATGACCAAAAGTGCATCTTGAAGACATGGCTGGTTTTCCACCCCAGTGAGAACTTAGCCCTAAAAATCTCCTCTGTGAGAGTTTGCAGCCACAAAGTGTAATTTTCTCTTCTGCACTTCCACCAGTTTGGCTTCCAAAGAAAAAAATGGTCTCTATATATGCTCTACAACCTTTTGAAATCCTCTTTGCTCTTTTGAGTATTGCCCAGAGTGTAAATGAATGCAAAATTTGGCTTCAGTACTTCAAATCTGTTCACATCCATAAGGCTTGTCATCTTTGTGCCACATTGTACAAGAAAGCTGCCCTACAAGAGCATTACACAGCCTCACCAAAGAGAATTCCCAGGGTAGTTCAATATCTGCACAGAGGCAGATGGATTGGTTGTAGTCTGTGATGCCAAACCACTGTCTCCAATAATTTTTTATTTATCATAGCAAGCACTCCTCAGATGAAGGGAATAAGCATCTACCTGAAGGCCTCTTCTCCTCTAAGACTGTTCTGCATCATTCCTCTAAGGCTGAGAGATTTCTGTCTCTGTCCCTGGTTCCAAACACACATCTGTTGTTCCCTCTGAGATATTCCAGAGGTGTTCTTAGTCCTGGAGTTTTCTGTCCAAAGATATGTTTTCCTTCAGGCTGCCAATCATGGCATAGCAGTACACTGATTTTTTTTTCAGTATGATGCTGTGTGATGATAAAGGTTTGAGGCTTTTGCTCTGCGTGGGAAGAGAAAAACTTCAGCATAAAACTTTGTCGTTTATTAAAATATTCAACCCCTTTGGATCCTCTGCTTTTAAAAAGTAAACAATGGGGAATGAAGCACTCTTGCAAAGAAGTAGGTGTCAGGAAAACAGGATTCACTTCACTAAGAAGCAACTGGTGATGACAGTGTGCTATATCTGTCTTTGCAACTCAAATTCTCCTTTAGCTGGCTCTTGAAGCAAAGCACATGCTGCTTACAATGTGCACGGTGCACTGTGTACTTTGATTTTCTCTTATTTCTCTATTAAGAAAGAAAACAGGCACTGAATCTTGCCAATAAACACAGAACTTTGAAATTCCAGCAGCTCCCTCTTGTTACCTCTCTGTGCAATGGAGGGTGGTGCTTGCTGGTCCTGTCCAGGTGGCAGATATGGAAGTTCCCTAAAGGTGAAAGCCAACAAGCTTGAGCAGAAAAATTCTGAACATGGGACACCCAAAACAAGCCAGAAATTGTCTCATGTTCAAAGGTCTTAGTACCAATAATGTAAACAGAAAATACTAATTCACTAAAATAGTAAATGGTACTGATCAGCTGACAAGAACACAAAGTTTGCTTTCTTTGGTAAACCTTCTGATCTGGACCAGGGTTAGAAAAACCTCATTTTAAATCAGTGTATCATGATGTTAGGGGACAGCAGTACATACTGTGCTGTTGTTGGGATTTAGACCAAATTCTTTAGGGTATAGGATGAAGTTAAGGTGCCAGTGAAAATCGGTTTTCAGATTAAAAATGTGTGGTTTGGGGTGATGGTTTTGCCAGCAAAGCTATCAAGCATTTACAGATAAACATACCGGAGTCATATGAAATCAGGTTATTTATAGATACAAAAAAGAAAATAATTAGAGCCTATTTCTGCATCCATGAATTAAATGGGGTTTTTTAGCATTCTCCAGTGAAAATTCTTGCTGTAAAGGGTTTGGTTTGTAATAGTTAAAAATTTTAACTTTTAACAATAAAGGAAAAATACAGATTTAGGATATTGAAGTTGTACTGGTAGATTTACTTAAGTTGGTACCAGACCATTTTGTGGCCATAACTTGTGTTGCAAGTAAAATTTTGAAACTTCTCAGTGTTAATTTCTCTCTGTATAGTATATTATTAAAAAAAAAAAAAAAATCCTCCAGTTTTTGTGTGGGCAGAGGTCTTGAAAGTCTCCGATGGAAATTTTTGCTCTAGAATACTGTTAGCATCAGGTGGCTCTTAATTATGAGCACAGGATTTAAAAACTCTGATTTAACAAAACACCTCCTCCAGAGATTCAATAACGCTCCAAAATAAACGCAGCAAATTCTGTATTTGTTCCATTAGGAGACAAGCACTGAGTTTAAGGTAAAAGTGAACAAATACAGAATGTATATTCAAGTTCTGTGGAAAGGAGGAGTGCCAATGAGAGTTTATGGTTTGAAAGAAAACCTTTGGAAGTGGTTTTAGCTATCTTTAAATCTCACTGTCTGGGATATTGTAGTCTTTCTGGTCAAATCCAGATGAATGTAAATGAGATATTTGGTTATTCACTATCTCAGGGTAGGTGATCAGCCTGTGCTCCAAGTCGTGGTCCTCTAAGATTGAATATTCCCATGAAAATTTGCTGAAAAGTTTCTGGGAGGCGTTTGCAGTACAAGTTTGCAAGATGCAGGGGCTAACTATTAAAAAAAGGCCAAGGGATGCTTGTGAGGAGAGGGATTTTTACAGGACTGTGTTGCTTCTCACACTTGTAATCTACAGCAGAGAGATTTCGTTAATACAGAAATCCTGAAATTTGCATTGAAATATTTGTTCATTTGCTGTAACTCCCTAGTTTCATTTTGAAAGCTTAGAGTTTAACATAGCAAAATTTATAACAATGAACATAAAAAACCTCTCTTCCTGAGGAAGTATCCGTGATAACAGACTTCAGTTTTAACTGGAGCTGAGATTTTTGCTCTGTTTTTACATCGAAGCTATTGATTCTCATAGAAGCTTGGTCATTTGTGCCACTCAACAATATGACATTGGTTTCCTAGGCAGCAAACTACAGGTCTGTAATTTAAACTCAGATTGTTGTCTCACATGTGTACATTAGGAAATATGGGTCTATTGCCTATGGAAGGAACCGAGAAACACATCAGATGTTTTAAATCGCCTCACAATTGGGAATTAAAAAGTTTGGAAGAACTACGAGGAGCAGAGGAATCAGAGCTAAAATTGTGCAAAACTAGTTAAAGCAGGGGAAGGGTGTCAAGAAAGGAGTAGAGGATGTTTTCCTGGGAATATCTGTTTTGAGCATGAAATTCCTGGTCAAGTGCACACATAAATTATATTTTTCTTCATTCTCCACCCACCTTTTTTTTCTTTTCTTTTCTTTTCTTTTTCATTTCGTGTTTTTTTTTTTTTTTTTTTTTTTTTTTTTTTTTTTTTTTTTTTGATCTGAGCTTGACTGCTGCAACCTCTGTTGCTCAGCATTCCTGACCTACACAGCAGCTCAGGAGTGGTGGCATAAGTTCTTAATGTTCTACAGGGGAAAATTTAATCAGCAAAAAGAATTGTCTTGCTTCCTCTCCTTCAGTGGAGAGGAAAAAAGGGGGACTCTGCATGCATGACAGAACATGCGTGGACCACCAGAAAAGCGTGGTGAGGTTGGAAGGTGTTAGGGCCCTTTTTTAGAACAATCTGATCAGAAGGCAAATGTCTAAAGGGAAAAAGAATCCGAAAAGAGTGTTGAAGTGCCAGAATGCACCAGCTAATAACTTTAAATAGTTCATTGAGTCTTCCGGAATTTTTTTTGTTCTTCTTTGAGAATAATCTGCTTACATCGTTAAGACCTCAGCTAAGCTCAGTAACACAAATTACCAGATGTTGTATCCCCTAGTTTTTTCCATCAAAAGACCAACCACCAAGCTTGTTGAAAGAGAGAGGTCATTGTCCTTCCTTGGCAATAAAACTATTTTTGCAACTCCTAAGAAATGAAATGAGAATACCTTTCAGCTGTAGAGGGGATCCTATCTCCTGCTTCTTCCAAGTTTCCCTGTTTTGCTTTGTTATTTTCTAATAATGCACTCATGTGTAAGCTAATAATGTGAACAGAGGGAAAATGAAGAGTTTAAAAAAAAAAAAAAGACAGAATGAATTAGGGCAATTGAGGTCGCTCTCTTTCATTTTTGCTGGAAGGATTTTAGCCCTAGTTTTTACCTTATCGCTTATTACACAATTTATGATAAAATGAGATGTGATTCCATTCTTATTGTTGTGCTATAGCCTATTGAACATGCATATATAGAATTCATTTCAAATTTAAACACTATCTTAATTATAAATTGAATAAAATGGACAACCTATCAGATTCCCTAAATTGCATTCTAACAAATAATTTCATTTTCCATTACTTTTCCACCAATGATATACTGGGCATAACAATGTTGAGTATACACCCTGTTCTTCTACTTTAATTGTGCCAGAGATTTTGCTGTGTGACAACTGTTTCTCTGTGGGCATGTCTGTTGCTTGCCATTTGTTCCATAAACTGGGTTTTTTAGATATTCCAGCGAGGTTATAGAGAACCTTAGAAAATACTTGTACAAATTTTATTTTGCTTCATCTTTTAAGTCCTATTCTACCCCAGGCACAATTCATAGCTTGTAGTTTGACATGCACAGCTTGGTTTGAAATGGGTTATTCAGTTTGAAAATACATTTACAACCTAAATTCCAGAAGGATTTTTAAGGTATGAGGTCACAATGTGGTCCATATCTCATCTGGAATTTTGCAAGATAGTAGCAAAACAGATCTAACAAAATAACTGATGTCTGTTCATCACCCTGCATTTTCTATCATTATTTGGAATTTAGATATTTTTCTATAGTAAATCAGCCTGGTAGTATTAAAAAAATCCTAAATATATTAAAAAGGCATTAAAAGGTTTACTGATGTTTTCTACTACATTTCAGGAAGTATTTAAGAATTAGGATGTGGAAAAATTATAGCACCACCCAAAATTGTACTATCAGGGAAAAGGACAGGAATGTGTGTTAGCAGCTTTATAAGACCCATGACTTTTTAATTCTCTGTGTTAACCCTCTGTTCAGATTTTCACTCAAGTTTACCAAGAACTTCCATTACAATATCTCAAAAATGGCAGAAATAAAATGTGTAAAGGATTTGCTCTCTTTTTCATAATTTTGTTATACTTCCTAAATAAACTTCTGTATAATTTAAGATTTCAAATGTGTTTGAGCCAAATGTAGACTTTTTTATACCTGGCAAAAATTGATAGTACTTAAAAATAGCCAAACATCTGCTTTTTTTTAACATGCTGCTCATATTTAGATTTTAGTTATGTTTTGGCTTCAAAAAGCAAATGGGCCACTGAACTCTGATTTCTCAAGGGATTTTTGAAATGTTATTGTACTTTCCACATTAATATTTTTATAGAATAATAATTATTGTGTAAATTATAAAGTCAAAGTGGTTCTCAAAACTTGTTACATTTTATTGAGTCTAAATAAAGTTTCTTCCATCAGAAGAAACAACATTGGACAATAAATATAAATAACAAATTCGGATGTTACTAATTCAACATATTTCTGATGTCATAAAGAAGACTGAAAGAGAATGGGAATTTGAATAAACTTTCTTTCGAAAGTATTTAATTTTTTAAAAAATTTGAATTCCTTCAACTTTTTCATGTCATAAATTACTCACGTTCCCATGCGGTGCTTAAACTGGCAAGACTAAATAAACAAAATACTTGTTGCATCTCAAAGGATATTTCTCCCCTCGCAAAGTTGGCAAATAAGGCATAAAATCTACCAGTGCCTGAGAAATTCTAGGAAGAAGTTGAAGTATCCCAGCAATGTGGCAGCCGCTGAGCTGCACACACAGTGCTGCTCCCTTCAGTATTTTTGTACTTTAAGAGTTTTTCTCCACGACAAAACCCGCGATTTTTAGCCATTTCCCCCCTAGTTGAAATGATTTGCTATCACCGTAACTCGATCTGTTATCTCCCAAATAGTTTCAACCGTGTTAATGTGTGCGTGGACTTTTTTTTTTTTTTTTTCCCCTCCTCCCCCCACTCCTTATCAGGCTCTCGGCAGCATTTGTGATTCATAGCAGTCATCAAAGTGATAATAAACTCATTCACAATACTAACAAACATGGGGCTCCCAGTTATTTACGAGGCAAATTCACAGCGATGCCGGGCAGTGGAACAGGGGAGAATCAAGATGGTGTTGATTGATAAATTGACAGGTTAATTTACAAGTGGATAATAGGAGTTAGACCCAGAGGGAGCGCCAGCAGCCCCGGCTCTAGCTTGGTTGCAGTGCCATCTGTCTTGTGCCTGGGAATCTGCAGGAGCGATTCCAGAGTTTCCGAAATTCAAGACAAAACCCCCTTTTTGCGGCAGTTTGGATTCTGTGACCCCTCTCCCTCCGGCCACCTCCCCGCCGGGCAGGTGACCTGCGCCGACAGAAATGCCACCACTCCCTCGTTACTTCACATACTTGATTTTTCTGAGGCCCTGGAGTACTTTTGCTTGGCTTTTAATCGAGAAAAGATAAATATTTTTGTAGGTCGTAATAGTAGATACAGTTCTGTGCCGCTCGCTGTGCTTACAAAGTGATTGTGTTGTTTTCCATTTCACAGTCACCTGAAATACTTTTTTTTTTTTTTTTAAGCCAGCAAATGAAATAAAAATAACTTTTAACCTATCTTATTATTAACTTACGTTTCTTTCTCAAAATATATGCATTTAAATGTTCCATCTGGCTGGCAGGAGCTTAACTTTGTAGCAAGATATTTCTTTTATTTAGTTGGGAGCATTTAATAAGTTCTGTAAGTCACCTAATTTTTGTAATCCCTAGGAGCCATTTTTATTGCAATCAATCACTGTTTTTATGTCATTAAGCATTTAACTAAACTGGTTGTTGGCTTCCACACAATGACCTGAAATTTCATGGAATTCAAGATCAAGGAGCAGTTGCCATCATATGTCTTTGAAGTTAACATGTTCCAGTCCTGCATTTTAGCATTATGAAAGTTTGATTGGGAAAATAAAAGGGTGGTCAGAAATGCAGTTTTCTTCTTGCAGTAGGTGTTAAACGGTGAGGAAAGTGTTTTGTTTTTAATAGCTGGGATGTTTGTACTGTGGTTGTCGCTGTTCATCTGCTGCCCCGTGCCTCCAGCTCAGAACTGGATCTCAAAACCCGGGCAATGGCAGTGCTCCTGTCACTAGCCCACATAAGCAAGCCTGTGATACACTTACTACATGCCAAATTGGGAATTTGGGTTCTGCAATTCCCCGCCAAATCCTGGGGTTTCAATTTGCAGCTCAAGATCCGAGTGGGTACGAAGCACAGCACCTGCGTGGATGCTGATTTTGTTTTCTCTTAAACTGTTGTTAAATTCAGGGGTACCTAGCACACCTCTGGCATGTGGGATTCTCTTCCCAGTTGTTCCTGGAGCCCCAGTGGAGAGGAATGGATGCTCTGGTGGGCTTGGCCAGAATGTTAATTGTGTCTGGTGCCCAGGCGTGATTTGCAATGCTCTAAATGAAGCTGTGAAGGCATTCAGGGGCAAATCCTTTCCTCCACTCCTCGCCCAAATGGATGCTTGGCGTGGGGGAGCTCTGTGGGGAGCAGGGGTAGGAATAAATCTCCCTTGCAGGGCTTGGCAGTGCTCTCCAAGCTCCAGGCACCCAGCTCTGGGGGTCTGCCTGTCTGTCACGGGTGGATCTGCACAGTGACAGAGCCCACTGCTCGCCCCATCCCACTGCCAGCCACAGCCATCAGAGAGAACCTGTCCTGAGAAAAACTGCAGTGAGGTGGTGTCGTTTTCTGGTGCTCTGCTGATCAGCAAAATGCTCTCCCAGCTGTGTGAAGGCAGCTGAGATTTTCAGGGGCTGCATCTGTAGGAAAACTAAAGCATTTTAACCAAAAAAAAAAAAAAAAAAAAAAAAAAAAGCCACCCAGACTGCAGAGATGAAACACAGCATTTCCTATGCACAAAACCAGCCAACCAAAGTTGTAAAAAAATAACCAAAACACAGGGAAGTTGGGCTCTCACAGGAAGAAACTTTTAAATTGGACAATTTTCTAGCCTTCATTGAAGAGTTAGGAAGATATTATTGGTATTTATAATGAAGTGCTGCAGCTGAATTTAGCAGTCTGTCTATCTCATCCTGGCCACCACTGCAGTTTTTCCTAACTAATTTGGGGTCAGTTTTCTGTGCAGTGGTTGTTTGATAGAAGAAATTTGCTTTGTTGCACAGAGTCGTTTAGTTATGGGAACAAAAACCAGTACCTGCCTGGAAAGACAAATACTCATTTACTTTATTCAGATTTTTTTTATTGTTTAATAAAAGAGCCAGGATAAGCTTGAAGCATGATCTTGGGAAAGAGGAGCAAAATTTTAAAGCAGCAGGTGAGATGAGGGTGCAACATGACAGGACTTTGTGAAAGTTGGTAGAAATTACCTGATCCACTCCTCTGTGCTGGGATGGGCTTTGCTGATCTTGCAACATGAATTCAGTGCCGTCTTCACCTGTTTTGTACTGATTTGGAGGCATTTATTTCATGGTAGCAGTCTGTTGTGGTATTGCACTGATTTAACTGGGTTTTTTCCCCACGTCTTTCCTTTCTTCTGGGCCATCTGGACAGTGACAGGTTTGCAGACTCATAGATTACAATAGTAATTACTCTTAGAAATTAATTTTAAAACATTCTGATAAAAGTTTTTTTTGTTTTGTTTTGTTTTGGGTTTTTTTTTTGCAAACATTGAGTATGGTATTATTATGATAGGAATGTAATAGAGTGGTGTTTGGCCCTAATTTTTTATAATGTAGTGTGAGAACTATGGATGTCTAAAAAATATGTGCGTGTATATATATATACAGATGTGTAAATCTTAACAATTTTCACATAAGTTCAGCTGGCTTTTTTTTTTCCCCTTTTGTTTTAATGCTGCAGCATAGGGCTGCAAATAACACGAAAAAAAGAAAGTGCAGATGCATTTAAATCCCTCTCTTTCCTGGACACACATGACCATAGCAAACAACAGGTGAGTTACAAGCAGAGAATATTTAGACTCATTGATTTTCATTATTACTTCTTTCTCATTCCATATGTCACATCAAAGCAGGGTGGTATTCTGTTTGGAAAGGAGATCAATGCCAGGAGATCGGACTGATCCTTGCTATTCACAAGGAGTTTCCAAATTCAGAGGGTGACATAGGATAAAAGTGACCCTGGATTTGCTGTGACTGTTTTCTTAAGTTCAGCCAGACAGACTGCACAAAGAAAGGGGAAAAAAAAAAGAAAAAAAGAGCATAGATTCTGGCTTTGCACAAAAACTATTCTCTTAATTGAAGCTTATTTAAAAACTTAGATATTCTTTTCAACTACAATGCTGGAAGATTGTCTTGACTTCTCTTTATTATTCTGAATCATTTCAAGTAAAAGTGCACATCTCTCCTCAGTAAACATATTTTATGAATCAATCCATGCAAATAATGCTTTCTTCAATTGTGCACTTCCTAAAATAACATGTTGACATCAAATCATCCTGTTTTGAAGAGTTTGTAGTAATAAATAATAATCAATGCTGCAGACTGAAGGATGCATCAATTATATTTATTTTACCCACAGCAGAGACTCTTTCGGTTGTATATTTTTCTCCAATAATTTTGCACATTTTATTGTAAAGTGTACTTCAGTCTAATTGGCAATGTGGCTACTGACTGCTGATTGAGACAAAATTACACTTTGCCTGAAACAAAAAATTGAATTCTATTATGTGAAATCTAAAATACTGCTGTAGTCTTGCAGAATCATTCTAGAATGTGGTTTAGCCAGGGACAAAAGAGAATTGAAGAACAGATAGTATTAAAAAATAGACCTTGATGTGAAAAAAAGGAAAATGTTGCTTGAGATCGAATTCAGATCACAAGGGAAGTAAATTTGGGAGATTAACAAAAAATAAGTCTAGTTTTGAGATTTTGAAAGAAACTTAAATGAAATAGTTTTTTGAAGCAATCCACACTTTAGTGACCGGGGCATTTTTTAAATCTTTGGTATGAGTATGTGAGAATGAGTGAAAATTTTAGGCTATTTAGGATGTAATATTTATATTATTATATAATAACGGGCAACAAAGAGAACTAGAGTTTCATGGAGTTGTTGGGTCTTGTCAGAGTTGAAGTATGTATTGAATATGGTTTTACAGAAAAGAAGGGCTGCAGCTTTAATGCCTGTGTCCTCAATTACAAAGATTTCTGGGGACATTTTGAGGGGAGAAAAGATCACAGATGTCACCAGAACTGAAAAAAAATAAATTCCCTCTCAGAGAGTATAAAATTCCCCTCCAGTCTCTGTCCTATTTTGAGCCTTTTAGAAGTAGTATTTGAGCCCATGGGGAGAGGCTGCTTGCTAACTTGTAATTTCACATGATTTGAAATGTGGCACCTGCTGGCCTCCTATGTGGGATCACTTAGGAGAAACAGCAACTATCTTTAAGGCTGGGTTGTCTAGCCAGTTATCTTGAGCTAAAAATCCCTTTTCACATTTGTCTTACATAGCATCGAATAGGTAGGGGGTTATTTCAGTATTGGCTGCCAATATGTAGATGCAATTTTGGTAAATCTGTTCTTTACTTTGGGGAAGTCAAAGTTCCTGGTGTACCTTATTCAACTAAACAAGTGTGAGAGATAAGTACCAGATCATAACATTATCTGCTTAGCTCTGTGGAGCAGTGGGCTAAGGTAAGAAGGATGCAAAACAAGTTATCAAATCAGATGAAGGGACCTAATTAAAACATGATTGCTGAGGTCTACGAAAAATACAATTAAGTTGTAAGCTAAAGAAAATGAGGTGGCAAAGTTAATGTATTTGCCATTTATCTCGTGAGATCTCAGTTCAAAGACTCGCTTTCAAATCCTACAGGATCAGCTCTTTGAGATCCTACAGCAGTCCAATAGATTTAAAATTAGATTGGACTCATGCAAAGATTTAATGTGTGAATGTAACAAAGCCACTCTGAAAATAAAAATAGCATGCTGGCTGTCGGTGCTGAACATCCTCCCAGGATGCAGCATTCCGTGTTGCCTCCTGTAGACAGAGTAAAATTGAAACAAGGAGATCAAGGAAATCCAGATACAAATCACACTTCAAGTTATTCAAGTAAAATTCTGGCATGAGAGCCGAAACTTCCTAACTTTGTGTAAAAGAACTCCAGTTTTTGTTGATACATGCCCCCAGTTTAAGTAGCCAAAAGATCAGTGTTGTAGTTGATTTAATTATATTAGTTAGCTTTGCTGTAGCCCTGGTGTATTGTCTTATTTCATTTGTATCTTCAAGATTAATTAATACTTTTTTTAAATTTGAAAAAAAAATGTATTTATTGCTGAATTGCAGGTCAAGAAGAGAGATTGTAGTTAAAAGAGAGGGATCTAAATCTCTGAGTCAAAAAATTCAGGTCTGTCACCATTTCCTGTGTGCCAAGACCTTCCTGTCCCTGGAGTTCCCAAATGATAAAAATGAGGATGCGATTGAACCATGTTATCTGGATGTTCTGAGCTGGGTACAAAAGCATCTTACTCTGTTTTTTGTTTTCAAGCAATCTTGAATACAATTATTTTAGCCATCTCCTGGCATGTTTCTGTGGCCAGGCTGAGGTTGGTTTGGGTTTATGGCTGGAAAGGCAAAGGGTCACAATTGTCACCCACTGAATCATTGTGCCCAACAGCTCACAGCCTGCTGCTGTGAGGCTCTCCGTGCCCACGGGGTGGGGAGTAGGTATTTAATTAATGTATATCACTTGTTCTGTGTTTTTTTGCCCTGGTGAGAAACTGGGCAGAACATAAGTCAAGGCAGAAAATATTTCTCTCAAGTGAAGACGACCCCCTCCTCCTCTCAAAGATCGGCCCTATTCCAGTTCTTTTATTTTATTCTTCCTATTTTTTTTTTTTTTTGACAGTCTGTGTATGGAGATATTTCTTGCCAAGATGAAAGTCACTCTCTTGTGCTTGCAGTGCTCTGTCAGTTCTTTTTAAGGAGTTAAGTGCACTCTGAGTTAGTAGGAACAATGAACCTCACTTGTTCTTGCAGCTGTCTGTAAAAACTTAATATTGTTTTGTGGAACAAAACTAGAAGTTTTTGGTTACCTTCCCCAATTTGTTGGCACTGTGGCTAGGCACAATATTTAAGGCAATATATCACAAATATGTGAAAATGAACAAATAATCCCCAGAAACCTTGGTATACCTGAGCCTTCCTACTCTAGTAGCAGAATTGGTTGTAGATTAAAAAAATATATGTCTGTCAGACCTCATGTGGGGCAGAGGTGAGAGAGCCACGGGCCATGGTGTGGTGTCCTACTTTCCCACTCCTCCAGCTCATGTTTCAATGGAAAGTAAGATTTGCATTCTTCTGCCCAGCTCCGGTGGGGAATTCATTCCCTACCCCTGTACAACCTCCATTCTGATGCACTCAAACCTAAAAGGGAAACATTCCTCGTGAGTGACCTTGCACTTTTGCTGCTGCTGCCTAGAGGAGAGTGAGATCAGAGAGCAATGCTGGATGACACACACCACACTCCTGTTCCTCGCTGCCCCTGCACCCCAGTCGCTGCAGATTGTAACACCACATGTCCATAATCAGAGATAAAAATAAATCCAGAACTGGGAGGTGAGTAGGCTCCTTCTGCTGCCTTCAGATGGATAGCCTCACTTTGAGATGCTGAACAAGCAGGGGGAAAGTGCATCAGGCATTTGCAGAGGCTGCTGAAGTTGGGAGATTGGTGTTTCAGCTAGGCTGTTGCCTTGGAATTCTAGTGGATATTTGTTATTCCTGCAATTTACTATGCTTGTTGTGCATGAAATAAATTAAAACACAAAGCACCATGTTATTACAGCTAGAGAGAAAAGCCATGTGTTGAGCTAGAAAAAGCAGTGAACTACTCAAGGAAGGGCAAGAGGAAAAAGCAGGGGTATGTTCTGATGTTTCCTTTGAGGAGAGCTGAAGGCAAAGGGGAGATTTAGTGGCTGCTCCTTGTGGCACAAAATCATCCCTGATTGTTTGTAGAACAGAGGCATATGAGTGTCAAACAGATACTGTGGATCCACAAAGGTGTCTCCTGACCTGCCTGCCTGCTGGATGTGCATGTCATGACTGTAATTTTGTCATGGTAAAAATGTCAGAAGTCATGAAAACCTAGTGAAAATGAAAGAGGGAAAAGTCACCGGTAAGTTTTGAACTAATCAAGTGACCCTTGCAGACCTGGATTGCTCTAATCTAATTTTCTTAAGGTCTTAAGGGGTGACTTTTGCACTTTCTATTTAAGCAGTACCTAACCCTTCCCTCTCAGAGCCCTGGTGTGCACTGGGGCCTTTAGGAATCTCTCTGTGCCGGGTTGTGCTGTGTGAAATCCCTGTGTTAGGGTCTGGCTGCCTTGCTCCAGTTAAACTCGTGCTACTGTCACAACGTGCTGATCATAGTCCACAGCCATGTATTCCATGGGTGCACTCCTAAATTGTACCTGTCTTCTAGTTGGGGAAGTACAGGCTTGTGGATTGTTGTCTGGTTCATTTTTAAAACAAATCTAGGAGTAATTTTTCACACCCTTCCTCAGCATTTGTTGAGTTTTTTGGTTTTTGTTTATCGTGAGGTTGTGTATCAGATCAAATGCACAATACAGGCTATGTGGCAAAAAGGAAGCAGTGGGCTGTGACTTTGTGTAAAATCTGTGTGTCTCCTTGTGAACCAAAAAGCTGTCTCGTGTGATGCATCCTCGATCTTCAAACACATCCCTAAAGCTATTAGCCAGGCTGAATTACTTCTTAACTTGTAGTATATGCTATCTTAACAGGCCATTTTGGGGCTAGCATACATTAAAACCCCCCTTCACCAGCCTTGCCTGAACCAAACTGGCCATTTTTCAGGTTCAGATCAGATCACATCAATCTCCCCTGCCAAGGTGCCCCCAGCTCCCTGTTCCTGGTGCCCTGCAGCTCCTCCCGTGTGGGGAGATCAGGTGGCGAGCTGTCAGCACAGCCCAGCTGCTGGAGACCCACTCTGGCTCCCAGCTCCCCCATTAGTTGTGCCCTGCAGAGCAGTGGGGTTTGCTGCTCACAGGGGAGCCCAGAGACAGCGTTCCTGCCAGCTCCCAGGGCTGCAGGCTCTGCTGGAACTAATAGAGAGGTCTGGGAGCAATGGGAGATTTGAACGTAGAGACACAGCCCGGGGCCCGAGCCAGTGGTCTGTCACTACTGCTCCTCCTCATCCTGCTCCTGGAAAGATGGAGAGGATTCTGCAGCCCCCAGTGAACAGACCCCCCAGTGCTGGAGCTGTGGCTGCAGCGGAGGCAGTGGCAAAAACCTTGCTAATGACAGAATGTGTGTTGAAGACAAGGGAAAGGGAGAGAAAGGACACGTGGAGAGTGACCTCGAGAACTGGCCTTGTGTGCAGGGGGTGGGAAGGTACCAAGGGAGGGGACACAAGCAGGTTTTGCTGCACAAGACTGCCCAGAAATGTGCAGGATCTTCTGTGTGTGTAACAGGTCAAGGGGTAACGCTTGTTTAGTTTCCCTGAGAAGGCTCAGCTTTGCAAATGCTGGGAAACACTACCCTGGATAGATTTCAACAAGAGTATTTGTGCACAGTTGGGCAGAGCAGCCTTTGCTCAGCTTTGAACAGTCCTGTGATAACCATCTATGTGAACATCCTCTGTAGCCCTAGCCAGGGCCAGACCAAGCTAGTTAGAATACTGAGAATAACTCTCTATTTTGCTTTTTCTCCTTAGGTGTTTGTAAAACTGATCCAATCATCTGGTACTGTAATATGATAACTTGTACTAAAATTATTAACAAGCAGATAGATGAATATTTAGTTCATACACTGATTGAATATGAATATTATTCTATCATGAAAGTGTTCTCTGGGACCTGCTTGCCAATTGACTGTACCTCTGTGTCCTCTGGATAAGAAAAAATGATGGGGTTTGGGTAGTGATATTTGTATTTTGAATGTGAGTGTTACATTTCTTCTTAATTTGTCAAAACAGGAAAGAAGAGTCTAAGTAACCTTTCACTATAGCAGTAGTTTTTTTTTTTTTTTTTTTTTGCTGGTGTAGTTAATATAATTATAGTTTAATTATCTACACACGCATTCAGTGCTTCACTGTATTTACACACAGAGTTCACTTTGCTCATAATAGTTATGGACTAGTTTTAAACTACCACTCAGTGGAATTAGTGCTGATTAACATTGATGTAACTGAATACAATCACAAATTTGTAATAGATTTATTTCTAAATCTAAAAAACCCTTTCAAAGATCTGCTTATGTGGAGTGATTCCCATCCATCCAATTTGGAGTCTGTGTATCCCCTTCTCATCCCTCTCTCTCATCTCCTCATCCCTTTCTCACACTTCTGGTAGCTGTAAACTGGTCCCTGTGACCAGCTCTGACTCTGTAGGAGTCAAAAATGAGTCAGAAGTTCGGAGTTCTTGCTCTTCTGTCTTCTTGAGTAACTTCTCTCCCTGCAGAAAGTTGATTTCATTGTTGTGTAGGAACCTTCTGTTCAAACAGAAGGACGTCAGCTCTGCATTTTTACACTTTTCCCTAATTGTTAGTCTGAGTTACAGATGCAAGTGGTTTGTGTGCCAAGGAAAAGGGACTGATTCAGTCCCTGGTATTTCCTGCTCTTCTTCTTGCACACCACTCTGTCCCTTATGTTCCTGTGGTAATCCCTACAAACTAGAAAAACCTCACCAGCTGAGTCCAGGTCAAGGGGATGTGGTGGAGGACTTGGATAATGCTGTAAATAATTCCATATATAATAATGCTCTGAGAATTCCAGAGTGCTGCAATGGGCAGACGTCAGCAGACTGAAAGCAATGCCAGCATGGCCAGTGTGAACTAGACTGGGAAGTTAAAATGTGCTTTCATATTCCACCTGTTACTTGTCAAAGTGGAAAAGGTTCTGCCCATGTTCTATTATCAATATCACTGAAAAATGGTAAATATATATGAGTGCATGGATAGATACATCTTCAAATATTAATTGCACACTTTAGGTATTTGTTTGGTCTAAAATACAAATTCAGGCCCCAGAAGATAAAAATAATAGGTGAAACCTTGTCAAAATCATTTGATGGCAAGACCTTCTTTCTAGTCTTTGAATAATGAGCCTCAGGGGGTGAAAGCATCACATTAGTAAAGGTAATCCCTAGTTCTAGACATTTTCTGTAAACCTGTCCATCTGTCTACTGAGGACAGTGACACTTGAAGTGACTTTTCTAAATCTGTGCTTATTAAGAGAAACATTTATGTAAATGGATCTTTTCATACAAGAATAACTTTTAATTTCTCTGTTTCATTATTAAATCACAAGTGATGGGACTCTTTTAGTGCAAGAGAAATTTATGACACTACCCTGTTGAATTAGAGAGAAAGTTAAGTTTCATTATAAGGAATTTTGAATGTTTTTGGTATTTTTTGTCACTTGTAGACAAGTTTTGCCTCTGACAAGGATGTATCATGTTGAGATTGGGTATGTCACAGAATGCTGCAGAATTTATTTCATGCTCTACATTCTTACCTGGGCCCTGGTCTATCTAAATACCACTATGGAGGAAGTAAACTAAGAGGGCTTCTCACCCTCTCCTCACCTTCTTCCTCACCTTCTTCCCAATGTAGTTCTTCCTTGGAAGTCTCTATACATTTTTTTAAAACTTTCTTAAGTTTAAAGATAATTTTGTTAAATTTTGCTAAACTCTCAGTGATACTGACCTATAGGAAACACCATATATCCCACAAACTTCCCTAACTTTTGTGTGTTACTCCTGAAGCCCCTAAAAATGACAAACCGAAAAATCCAAACCAAACCAAAAAACCCCTGTGTCTTTGCTTGATGTGCATATCAGTCACCTGCTTGCAGACTTCTCTCATGGATTGCCTCTCCAAACTCTGCATTTTACTTCCTCTTTATCTTCTCTCACGGGCTTGAGCTCAGTGCTCAAGCAGGGGACAAGAAGGATCTGTGGCAGGTGCTTATGTTCACAGTGATGCTTTTTCTTGGTGCAAATTTTGCCAGAACAGGTCCCAGATTTGCAGATCTTCGGCACAGTGAGTACTGGGCTACATTTGTCTAAGATTTGGATTTGATCCACTGAGAGGCAGAGTTTCACCCCTTAAGTACCAGGACATTACCATCCTTGTGAGCTCAAGACTTTGTAGGATTAGACAGAACCTGCCTAAAGATCCTCTGGTCTGTGACCTGTGGTCTCAGGCAATGCACATCCTAATACCAGTGCAGTGAAAATGCTTGAATATGATTATATTTTTCCCCTGACTAAAGCTCTTCAATTAGGAGGTAAGTCATTTCTGCTGAAATAAATGCTAAATGGCTTGACTTCACATTTTTTAGTTGGTATGTGTTGATGTCCAGAGGAGACCTATTTCTGTGCAGAATATGTCACTTTCCCAATAATGATCTGAAAGTCTCCATTTATACAGGAAAATTATTTTACTGCTTTTAAAGGAAGCTGTTGCATTTATGGATTCTGGCAACTTAAATCCACCATTAATGGGAGAGAAGAAGCAATAGTCAGATTAATACACTTTTTCCTCTGTGCATTATGCTGTTTACCTAATCATAAGTTCATGGAGGAAGATAATTCAGGAGAAAATGTATCACATGAATTTTGGATGACAGCCTGACTTCCCATAACTGGCTAACTAACATTAACTCTGAAATTGTATTTCTTGATGGGAAAAGTCTGAGGAAAGAAGAGTTCATATGATAAAGGCATTGCTTGTTATGGTCTGACAAACAGCTTTCTCCAGATCACAGGCAGTTGGCAGTAATGGTGTAGGGCTGGAAGGGGCAGCGTGCCCCAGCTAATGAGTGACACGTCTCCTCCTCATTTCTGCTTCCTGCTAAAGGTGTCAGCAGAACACAGCCACCCCATGGAATATTGCATGGAATAAACCTTTGCCTGACTTGTCAGACTTGACTTGTTCTCGTATTAACAACAGCTTCAGGACTGGGGTGATGTTTACAGGAGATATCACCTCCTAGTTGTCCAAGTTTGTGGTACAGCAGTTTTCCTATTGAAAGGAAAAGATCTTTACTTCTTTTCCTCCTTGAAATATCATCTTAATTGTTTCCTAAAGCAACTTAAAATCATGCCATTTAGATCACTGATTGTTGTTTCCTGCTAGATATCAGGGAACTGTCTCAGTATATTTTGATTCACTTGATTTTCTTTGATACCTACTCAGAAACTTCTAATGCTGTGGCTATAGGGGAGTGTACAAAGGACTGGAAAGATTTGTAAAGACCCTTTTGACAAACTCAAGTGAGAGTGGGTTGCACCCAACACTTTGGTTGTATTGGTCCTCAAAACGAATGGTTGATGAGAAATAATTTCCGTGCACAGGTGAATTCTTCTTGCTTAATAAACCAGGCTTCCCTATGCTTGTGTGTATGTGTGAGTGCAGTGTTGTTTAAACATCATCTAAAATATGATAAGCAGTGAATAAATTAAGAATCTGTTTGTTAAACTATGCATATATTTAAGCACAAAATTAGGTTGTGTATATTTGGTTGAGATTAAATATGGAAATGTTTTTGTCAAGTGCGCATAGGCTCCTCCATTCCCCCACCCCTGCTCACTGCAATCTTTCTAATGCTGATTTTTTTTATTTCTTTTTGCCCTTCATTGACATTTCTTTCAGAAAAAACATGGATACTTGTCCATGCCTCTGCTCCTTGTCATGCACCTTCATTTCTGGGTTCTGTTCAGCTTTTTACCTATAGCCCCAGGCATTGCTGTCTGCTCAATAGTTTCCAACCCCTGTAAAGAAGAAACAAGATGACGTATTACTTTTTAAACATAAACCACACATGACTAAGACCCAATAATTCACTCGCTCCTGCTAGGATGCTGAATGATTAAGTCTGACATCAGTCAGTGCCAGTAGTGTATTTTTGATAAACCATAGTTGTCTGCTGCATACTCCAACATCTGTATTTTTCACACCAGAGGCATCTGTCTTGTTCAAGAAAATGAGAGACATGTAGCACACTGCTCGTGCAAGTAGTAAAACTGATAGAAACTGTACCAGTTATCATTCTCCATAGAGCTCCTTTCCTAAGTGATAGCAAATGACATATTTGGACCACTTTTTATAGAAACCATGCAGGGAAGATACTTTTGTGACCTACTGTGAAACTTGTGGAGATCCCTCCTCAGATCCAACAGCATCTACAAGTGGCAAAAAAAAAAAAAAAGACAAAACAAAGAGCCCAAGAATTAATTAAGCTTGTCACTACTATTTATCATTAGATAAAGATTTTCCTCTTCACACACTTATATATTTAGATATCTTTAGAAATTTTATCTACTGAAGGAGGTCTCAGAAGTCCATGTTCCTTGGAAACTACAAACGTGGATTTATTGTATGGCATAAATTGTCTATACTTTAAATAAATATGGAAAATAGTAAATTTGACCCTGGCTCTTTATGAGTGATGCAGGAAGAACTGCAATTATTTGTTTTAGAAATGAAGCTGAACTAATATTCTTTGTGAAAATCATCATTCTAATCATGCTGATTTTGTTCATGTTTTCTATCTCCATATCATAAGTCATGGATCAGAGATCACTGAAGTTTTATTGGTTTTGGGTCTGCAAGCACAAAGTAACAATAGTCAGAAGTCAGGTATCTCCTTCTCTCAATATCCTTCCTGTGAACACTAGCATTATCTTTCTATCAAGCAACCTCATTGCTATTTCATATTTATTAAAAAAAAAAAAAGTCAGTATTTAATATTCCTAATCCATCTTAATTTAAAACAGACTTCCAAGTTTGACCTCCTGGAACAAAGGTGAGAAAGAAGAGGTGCTAATCTGACACTTTCCTGTCGGCAAAACCAGAACCGCAGCAAAAAGAATCCATTTCTTATATTAAAATTAAAAATCATAAAGTCATAATGCTGTGACTTAGCAGTGTTTACCTCTGGCAGTGCATTTGCAGCTGGTATTTAGCAGCGTCAGCACTCTGTGTCTAAAGGAGATTGTGGAAAGCAGTCTTTTTCAGGTTTTACTGGGAAGGAAATGCTTGACTTTGATCACAGTTAAAATGACGGCGCAGTTGGTAGACGAAATACTGCAGATAGTTAGAAAAGGCAACTGCTTTGGAGTATGTCCTTTCAACTCTAATGGATCAGTTAATTCTCCAGAATATTTACTGGGAGAAGTCCTAAAAGGGTTAAGAAGCTGCTATAAGAAAGGCTAAAAATGATAGACTGGAAGAAAAAGAGGTAGTAAAAATTGAAGGATATAAAAAAGCAGAGGAATGTGGCTGGGGAATAATAAAATAAGAGAGAGAAGTTAAACCAGTGACCCTTGTCGGCAGTGAAAAGCGGGAGATTAGAAAATGTTTCATGCTAATTTCCATGGAGATTTCTTTAATTTATCGAAAATTACTTTCTTCTGCTTTGATTTGTCCAAGTGCCTGCCCCCTCGCAGCTTTTTCGGGGTGGTCCTACCCGTCACGCCATGCTGAATGTGGGCCTCGTTTGCCCCCACACTGGGCCAAAGCGTCGTGAGATTACTGAAGCGTCTCTGACGTCTCTATCAGCCTGTGCCACCACAATGCCCTATTCCCTTTTTTTCCCTTTCTCTCCCGCTCTCGCCTCTCCCCTCCATAGCAGAGTCTTAGGATTCCTGTCACATGATGGCTTCATCGGGGGCCCCTTGCTGAAGCGTTTTCGCTTTCCTCCTGATCCGTTCAGCTTGGTTCTCTCTGCTGCCTGGCATATCAAAGGAGATTTGTGGGTCATTGAGCCATGGACGCGGAATATAAAGTTATCAGCCTGCCTGGCAGCATCAAAACAACAAACCCGCCCCCACCCCAGCCATCATTTACCATCTTCATCCTTCGAGTGGCAGGAAATTGTTAGTCTCTCTTACAAATATATATTGAAGGCATTTAATTTCTAAAGGATAATCAGGATGTAGAGGTACCGGCTAAAAGACCTTAAATATTACATCTCCTCATAGGGCACTTCAGATTATAGCATGATGTAGTAAGATGAAGAAGCTGCTTTTAATTCCAATTTTAAAGACACGGGCTAATACTAATGACAAACTGGTATTTTTGCAGAATAATAAAGTAATTTGCCTAACATTTCCAACCTTGTCACAGATAATAAATGGATATATTTGATTACAAGCATTCTGGGCCAGTGGAAATTGATATCACTTCCTCAGTCTAGCCTAGCTGAGGATTTGATCCAGACTATTTATTTGGGGATTGAAAGAAAGATTCATTACAATAATGTTTCTAAATGTGGCCATTACCATCATTTGAATCATCCCTGTCCAGTTCCTTTCTGAGCACTGGGACTATTTAGCTCTCAAGTGACTGATCCTGGTAGAAATGCCAAGATTCAGTCTGGATTGCATTGAGTGTCCAAAAGGATACAGGGAAAGGTGGCACCAAGTACCTGCAAGGGGTGAGGAGCCCAGTAGAGCAGCAGGGTTAGAAATACCTGTCTTGTAATGTCCATTGTACCTCAATTAGAAACAGGTTATTTTAATGTGGTTTGGAACTGTTGTGGGGGCTCTGAGCACCTTTTAAAATGAGTCCTCATTAGTCTCTTGAAATCAGACTTTAAACTGTGGCCTTAAATGTCTCCCTCAGCTCCCTCTGGACAGTGAACTTGCATATTAAAGACCTTCTTTATGTGCCAGGCTCAGGCTCTGCCTGCAAGGGGACTCACCTGATTGATGGATGCACTGGGGGTACCGAGCTCTGGGGCAGCAGAGACAGCTCTGGCTGCCTGAGGCACACACTGCACACCTCTGGGAGGTCCTAGGGAAAGAATCCTAAGGGAAGGTAGGCAATGTATGATGCCTCAAACGTTGGAGGGAAAGTCAGCGTGATAACAGGAGCTCATGATGGCTGGCGAACAAATTCTGACAAACTGCAGATGCTGTGACCCCTCTAACCATAACTTTGTATGTGCTTGACAGGCAGGAATATGGGCATTTCTCCCCAAATCCCAGAGCAGGGAGATGTACTTAAAAACACTGTCCAAACCCACAAAACCTGTGCTGAATTCAGTGCTGTTGTAGTGTATCACCAACTATTTTAAATACTCAACACGTCTCTAAAATCTGTTCACCACTTGTATCTTCTTCTCTGATGCAGCAAAGTCACCTAATATATAACTCTGCATACTTCCTATATAAATAAAATGCCTTTTTGGCTTTTTGAAATATATATCAACATGCCTTTTCATGAGTAAATTGTGTCTTTATTTGCTTCCTTATTTCTGTGTAGCTTGGCCTGCACTTAATGTATTCATTCTTCCCTTTCTAACCATCACCATCTCTGTTTCTTCTCGTACTTAAATCTAGGCTACATAAATGATTTTAAATTCCCTCATGATCAAACATGATCATGCAGAGCTTGAAGTCAGAGAGAATGTTAAGTGTTCTCTAATTAATTGCATAAATGTGGAATGCAAAATTAAGCGTTCTCTGGTAATTTCTGTGTGCAGTAGGATTCTTCAATATGTGCCATATTATAATACCTCACATGTGCTTGGGGTACTGCCTATTAACAATTCATATGACACCCATTTTCCAAGGGTGGTCATGATTCTATTTTCCTCTAGTGACTCTATAGTTCTCTAGTGCATTAATAGAGGAATATCTAGAACAAAGTTTTGTTGTGCCTGTTGTGTATATGCTTAACCTTTTCCCTTTACTTCTGTGTGCAAACACATGTATAAATGTGTACCTGTGTGTACTGTATCATGTTCACATATGATTGAGACAGAAACAACATTTACACAGCTATGGTGCTATGGTTCATTACTTCATTAATTCCAAATATATGACATACTTTTTAGAACAGTTTACAAGAGGGCACACCTTTCTCTTTCAAAACTGATCAATTACAGCAACTCTGTTTGATTTTTAAGAGGCAAACCTTTGTAGTATATGCCATTTTGTTACTTATGTTAGAAAGGAATGCTTTAATCCCCTTAGAAGTTAACCTTAAAAAGGAAACATCTACCTTATTGTGGTATTGACCTTGTTCTGGTAAATTGCCATGTTTTCCTTTGCCTACATTGGGCTATCAGTGCGAGATGTTTACATCAAGGATAAGGTTAAATGTTTCTTTTTTGAGGTCACTTACTCCAGTTCTTTCTATGTATATCTCTGAGAAAAAGAGACCAATCAGCCTGAGTAACAAAGTAACCTGCACGAGCTGTACCAAATCCATCAATCCTTTTGTGTAAAACTTACCTTCACTTTGATATTCTTGTCTGGACAACACTCAAAATGCAAAGCAAGTTATGGTTAAATCCAGTAAGGTTTTCACAGAAGCTTATGAAAATATCTATTTTACATGGTGTGTTTATGTGAAAGTTTAAACTGCCCAGATTGGCCTTAAATCTTCATCCATTTTAGAGTTTTTATTAATTTTAGAGTCTTCATACATTTTAGCGTCTCCTGAAGATGTCAGGCATAAGGGTTTTTTAAACTGAAATCTCCAGAAATATTAGCCTTTCACTATTGTCTGTGTAATTTGGAAAACCAGTTCATATTCTTTCTGGAAACTAAAGGAAGGAGAAATTAAAAGACAAATTGATTTGGGGTTTTCTTTGTGAAAATTTTGGGTGTCTGAAAACAGTGAAAGAGGTTTGCAATTGCTTTGGTTCCTCCAGAAGAACCCAGAATTTCATATTTTCTGTGTCAGATTCAGTGCAGACTAAAAATGTAACAGAAAATAAATGCTTAGGAATCTCATCCTATCAATTTGTTGCCCTTGAAATGAAATTTTTAATGCAGAGTATGCTAAAGGATTTTTTAGGAAGATATTTCAGTATGAAAATGAAATGGAGATGAAATCAGACTATATGAGTTTGTATTGAAATTCAATTTTCTAAAACAGTGCTGAATGTTCAGATTTCAGTTTTCATTTGACAAGTGTGCACAAATAGGGAAACTTCCAACTCTTTTTTCAGTTCTTCTCATTACAGAAGACTTAAGATACACCTCAATAATTTGTGGTAAAGTTTGTAGGAACAGAAAATCAAAAAGACACAACTAGAAATCAAAAAGCCAGTTCACAGCAATCAATCTGGATTTCCTCCAGATAAGTTCTAGATCTCACTGTAGTGTTCAGTACTCCTCATTTTTTCCCAGAACACAAAACCAAACTGTAAGAGCAAGAATTCTGAATTCAGTTAAAGGCAGCTTAACATAGTCACAGGAAATTACTTTCAAATGCATTAATTTTACTGAATTAAATATTTCTTATTCACATATTCCACATTATAGTGTTAATACCTACATAGTATGGCTAACTTATCTTGATGAAAAAGAAAAGCATGAATGAAAATGTAAAATTTCATACTCATCTTCACTCTACCTCACCCATTTTGATCAGTTCTAATTATTTTGATGATATGGCCCCAGTAAAGATCATAGAGTAGTGCAGCCAGCATTTGATGAACCTGTAACTTTAATGAAATGTAGTACTGTATTATCCCTGCAGCTAAGCTGAAATCTCCTAGGAAAATATTGTTAGCTGATTTTATTCTCTGAAATACGATCTAAAAAAACCCAAAGCACTGTGAGCAGTGTATAAAGACTCCTGCAGCATACCTATGCCAGCCTCTCTTTCCCTGCATGTATTGTGGGCTAACATAAACACAATTAAATGAAGTATTTCCTTCCTTTGGGATCTTAAAATAGCAGCAGTTAATAATCAAGCACTGCATTTCATTACAGTTTTGGGTCCGAGGCTGCAGAACTTAGATATGGAGAATATCAAATGGAATAGCCAGGAGAAATAGTCAGCAGAAGTGATTACCTAGAGGAGTGCCTCCGTGTGTTTTATGCATAATCATTTCACCAATTATTCCTAATTTAGTTGAAGAGTTGACTTTCTTTTTTTCCCTTCTGAAAACAGAGCATAAAGTTTTGTTCTGTGCTTCTGCTTATATATGTTCCACTTCCAGGTCAAGGCGTTGGCTATGGAGATGAACATTATCTCCCTGTCCCTTGTTCTCTGGGGCATGTGTGAGTGTGAGATGTAGGGAGAAGGGATGTGGGGCTTCCTGAACCCCAAGGCACTACTTCCTAAGGATGTGATTGATCCTGGCTTAGGAAGGCAGGGGAGATTCAGCAAAGCAGCTGCTGGTGCTCCCTTCAACTTGTGTGGTGGAGTTGGAAGGGTTGTGGCAGTGCAAGGATTTCAGTGATAACCAAAGAATCTGCTGGAGAGGAAGAAGGGTTGTCATCTCGTGGCCTGGAGAGGAAAAAGGGTTTTCATCCCACAGTCTCTCTGCAAGGAGGCTGGTTTTTACTGGAGTTGTATCAAAGGAAGTAAGACACCGCGGTGGTGGGCATGAATATTCTGCTGAAAATATCACATCAGCAAGAGGCTGGATTCTCAACTAAGTGGCAGCTTTTCCTGTCACACTGAAGTGGCCAGATCTGGCCCATGGCAAGGAGTTCATGCTCATATCTTGTCCCTGTCACTGCAGCAACATCCAGGGAGCCACAGCTGGGGGGACAATCGGTGTTGGGCTCATAAACCCAACCCAGCCAAACACCTGATGTCTTGTGTTAGATTTTCAGATCCACACAAACTATTTTCATGAAAGGCAAGAAGTCAAAGTTTAGAGCATTCTTAAGTGGGTTTCCTGGGTTTGTTTTGTTTAACTACATCAAATCCCTGGAAAACAAGTTTATCTGCCTTAATTGCAGGAAAGTCAATTAGGCCAAATATGGTACTGGATTTGGCACAGACATTTGTAATTAAACAACAGAAAGAGTGATGTCACAGAAAATTCAGTTTTAGGACTGTGTTACCAAAAATATGTGCAAAGTAGCCAGTGTGATAGTTGTGGAAATTCTTATTATTTGTGTCCTAATACCTATATTAGGTAGTTCTCACTTTTCTCTCTATAAAATTTAGAACAGTACATGGCTGAAAAGTGCAAGTCAGTAGCTGATTACTGTGAGAATGTACAGAATATTTGATGTTTTTAACAGCAGTGAGGTAGATGAATGAAGCAAGAAAATTAATGATTTTGAACTCTTTGAAAAATTTATTCTGTATGTTTCATTGATTCTGAGAAAAAAATAGCAAGACCATATTCATGCCAGTGTGAGTCTGAAGTAATTGCACTAAAAGAACAACCTGCAGATGATTTAAATTAAGTATAAAAAGAGTTACAATCTAGTCCCATATTATTTGGGAAGATTTCAATTAGTCCATTTCCTTTGTCAGCTTGACTCTTCAAACCACTACATTTTTTTTCTCCTTTTCAGCTTTTGTGATTGTTTTTATTTTTTCTTTTAGTTGCATGCAGTCTTTGCATATTAAAGTGTGAAAAATACAAATAAGTACATAGTAGTTTTGACTCTGGAGAACTTTTTTAAAACCAGTCAAGTGCCCCAAATAACACAAGAAGAATATGACAAAGCTGGCAAATCTGAAGCCCCTCAAGGGCAAAAAAAGAATTGAAATTACTCCAGCTGCAAAGCCTGATTCCAGAAAACTAGGGCAGCATATTCCTTAAGCTCCACTCTTGGACTGACCAAAGAAACTTGAGATTTATTGTTTTGAACTTTAGCTCTCCTGGCTTGGTTCTGTGTCCCTGCCTGGGTGAAGGAGGCCGTGTCCATAAATCTGACCTTGCTCACGGATGCATTGTGTCCCAAAGCTTCCCCTGCACAGCCGGGATTTCTGTCCTGGCGCTGCCTCCCGCGCTCCCGGCTCTCCGGGGAGCCTCGGTGGGGACTGCTTGTATGTAAACAAGGAATTTGGCAGGAGCTCAATCCCTTTCAGCAAAGTTTTCATGATATATTATTACCCATAAGGGAACTTCACTTCCTTTACTAGAACAGTGCAGCATCTCATTTTATTCAGTTCTTGTCTTCCCTCTGTCCTCTCTCTCTCTCTTATCATTTTCATATGCTGTTGTCTATCAGCTTTCATGGGAAGATTGCTGTTTCGGAAGATTAAGATGAATCTAATTTTATGTTTCAAATCCACATAAAACACGGATAGTTATGGAAGCTTGGACTCATTGTGACAGCAAATTCAGCCTCGAATGCCCTGCAGGGAATTATGTCTTAACATGTTGTATCTCTTTTTCAATGCCTGCAAGGCTATTTCTTCATCACCATGTAAACTGCATGGTGGGGAATGCCAACAAAAAATAAGATGCAGTGGAAGATAAAAATTCAGTGTAAATAAGGTGTAAGATAGACAGTAAGCTACAAATGGCTTGTTCTATTTAAACATACTGGGTGGAAAACAGAAAGAGGGGCACATTTCTGATTATCTCACAGACTAAAAAAAAAAATCTATTTAATATTTGTTGACAGTATCAGTAATATACATTGGAATTCAGCTCACTGGCATCTGATGCAGTTAAAAAACACACAAAAAAATACACAACATAAACCAGCATTATATTTGTATGTGATGGTAAATGTTTGTTTCTAGCACAATTCCCTTTGGGAAGAGATGGGGGATGGGGGGTGGTATGTGATTCTGCTTTTTCATTTGCAGCAATCACTAATTTCAGATGAGTTGTTAGACCACACGCGAGTAATTTTCCTAAACAATGGCTTCAATTAGTGGTCAGATCCAGCTTGTTGGTGTTTTACCCTGGTCTGTACAATAGACATTTTGCAGATGTCATGCAGTGTTCTTCCAACAGCTGTGTGAGATTTCCTTCTGAAGAAAGTGTTCAGCAAAGGGAAGTTGGGGGGCCCATTTGCAGAGATGCAGGCCTGTGTTTGAATGTTTAATTACAGAGATTGCAGGCAGGGCTGCTGCTGCCTGCCACCACTTAGCACTTACACAGAGGGCTGAGTGAGGAGTGGGGTAATGTATTTGAGAACATGTTTGTTAAGACCAACTTGTAATTCATTTTGGCTGTCATTATTCGTAAAGCTGGATGGGATTCTTCCCCACATGTGCACCAAAGAAAATAAAAAGGAGTTTTTGTCCCCAAAAGAAAAAGAAAATGTATCTTTTGACTTTAGTGAAAGAAGTTGTTTTAAAAATATATATATTAAGAAGATATTGTTAAATATTTTAACCAAACCTAGCTATATAAAATCATCTTTTTCACAAATATTTTACAGTTGGGTATTGACTTCACTGGGAAAAAGTAAAGATCATGTCAGTAAGAACTTCAGCACAGAACAGTGCAAATCCAGGGAATGTGAAAACATTTAGGCAGGATCCCTAACTGTATGAATGGGGGAGGTGTGGCTTATTAATATGGGTCTATGTATTTATGCTTGAATTAGTGTATCTGAGAGAACAAATGACTTTGTGCTGGACAGGCTATATACACAAAATTACTTCTCCTGTGACAAGAGAAAATGGAACATAAAATCTAATAGACAATAAATCTGGTTTATATCTTCCTGTCTCTTTAATCAGGAAAGAATCTGGCTATTTTTAACTATAGGGTCCAATTATAAAGTGAAATGTAATGTTCTTTCTTTATCAAAAGTGTCAGGAAAATATTTTAAGGGTCAAATCCTTAGCCAGGATAAATTAGGAGAGTGTGCTGATTTGTACCAGCTGAAAATCTGACTTTACATGTCCTTAAATTTTCAGGTTTATCTAGCTCCTGAAGTGTGTGTGTGCACATGCATCTCTCAAAAAGACTCGTTTTTTTCTGATTATCAGCTTATTGTTTGGAGGCAGTAGATTATCAAATGCACTTCCAAAATGTCTCATGGATGTGTTTTTGTCCAACTTATTGATGTGAGTAGTATTGAAGTGATTTTAAAACTCATGGGTCCACAGGAGTTAATAGAGCTATTGATTAAGCGAGTGTAAATTTAAGAATAATTTGGCAACTTGGTTACTGGATCATGGAAAAGTAGCAAGGAGGGGACTTTGAGAAGGGGGACATGGCATGAGAAGACCCAAACAGGTACATTCTGCTTGCTCTTGTGCTTTGGTTGTCCCTGGCTCTTGGGTAGCAAAGAAATAATAAACGGTTAAGCATTCTTTTAGTTAAATAAAGGTTTAAGGCAAGCAGTTGAGTCTGCTAAGTGATGTGTGCATTCATAATAATTTTAAAATCTGTTAAAAATACATAGATATCACACTCCAAATATCTCCTTCTTCTGTAGCCTTATCACAGCGTGCTGCAATTGGATGTGTCAGATATTATGGTCTGAGCAGCATTGATAAGCTCAGTTCTTCAGTGTGAAATCTCCAAAAACACAGAAAAGAGAACAGAAGCTTGGTTGAGTCACTTGGTAGTGCTTTCCTTTGCCTCAGCACTTGGCCAAAACACAGGATGACTGTTTGCAGCTGGAGGCACTTTTATTCTAAGATGAAATGCCTGTGTGCTGGTGGTTATTAATGAATCCCTGACGCTCTTCCTGAGAGCCTCAGCACCATCTCTGTTCCACCAGGTAACCTGTGCTCCTCTGGAAAGCTCCCTCTCCCTTCCTGAGGGCACAGCTTTGCAGATGCTGGCATCAGGGCAATCTCATTAGCAGGCCCACGCCTTTGAAATTGGCTCCCTGTGTAGGTACACCTAGGTGTGAATCTCATCATCAGCTGAGCTCTGGGAGCTGGCTCGGATCAGGAGGGTTGGTGTGCTTTCCACCTCCTGAGGACAATGACAATTCGGGTTCCAGTAGAGGCAGCTCGGTGCCACGGTCATGAGTGCCCTGCCATCGTTGTAATAACAGCAATTGTTTTCATTATGCCTTCTGAATTTTCAGTAATAACAAGAACTGGAACATCTCAAGGCTGACCCTGTTCTCGTGGTTTGTCTTTGGGACAGGCCCAGCTGAGGTCCTGCTGCCTCTGAAAATTTACTTCGTTAATTAACAGGGTTCAAAACACTTGGCTGGTGTTTTGGTGCTTTGTTTAAGGAGGTAAGGACTGGGAAGAAAAGAATGTTATTTGCTACTGGAAAAATTTGCTACACCCAGGCAGTGTTGTTGAAGGGTCTAATTCAAAGGACCAGCAGAAATCCTTTGTTCCAGTTACTACTTTATGACACCACTATAACTCTTTATAAGGATTTGCAGAAGTACAGGTACACCCTCTGTAGAAGTCTTGCAGGTTATAAGGATTTTTTCCAAAAGAGATGAAAAATAAAAAATTCTGGGGTAATTTCATCTGCAAATATGAGTCAATTTACAGATGAGCTTATTTTATAATTCAGTTGGCCCACCCATAATGTCATTTATGCTTTTGTATGAATCTAAGAGAGGAGCTCTCCTCTGAAAAATACATTTTTCCTAGCCCAGCCTACACAGACTCTTACAGAACACCATTAGTAGTGTTGTTCTATATATGCAAAGACAGGATATGGGTTTTTTCCATACTTTTAGCTAGTGCCACTTAAAGTTTTGTAGATGGAGCCGGAGCCATGGTGTCTAGGAGGCCAAGCATTCTGACAGGCTTGCTTAAGTGCAGCAATTCAGGTTTCATAACTAGCTACCCAAGGGGACTGTGTACTAACAGCATCCTCCTATATTGGTTCTGTATGTTGGGAAAGTCACAGGAAGTTGAAATGAAATCGCCAAATACCCCAGGGCCTCAGACCTATATGGTGGCATCACTGCTAAAAAATAATAAAAATGATGCTAAAACATACTATCCCCAGTGAACCAAACAGTCAATAAAGAACAGGATCTGTGCAGAATTGATTGTATTCATAGTGAGATTTTGTCTGCTTATAGTATCAATTAGAGTTGTATTAATAGGTACAATTCTGACTTTACGCTGGCATTAATTTTAATGATGAAGGTTATCAGTCAAAAAGTAAAGCAAAGATATTTGCTGTAATGTTTTCATAGTCTGGACCTTCCATAAGTTAATGCAGTGCACTCTTTTGGATAGATTGTCTGCTGAGAAACAATCCTGCAGTTTGTCTCAGAGCCTATAAGTCACTTTTTAAAGAACAGAAGTTACCAAGGCACTGTGGTGACTGTGGTCTGCAGGAATGAGCTGTTCCCTCCATTGAAACTGCTGTTGTTTGCATGTAAAACAGCAGAAACAAGGTCTTCCAAATATAGATTTATATGTGTGTGTGTATTGCAAAGGGCAGGTGCAAACTTTACTGGAGAAAAGATGGGCGCATGTATCAGTCTTAATGCAGGAGGACTGCAATGCTCTTGGATTTACTATGTGTGGAAACCAAATCTATATACATTTCATAGATTAAAACAAAGAATGTGCTGTGTAGGGAAAGTTCCACACTAAATAAGTTCTAGCCCTGGTCTACAGTCTGTTGTGCTATGTCCTAAAAGCCTCTAAAGAATCAGTCCAGTGGTTCATCTGTGGCACTGAGAGCATGAACAGATGGGCTCCAGACCGTGCCTGGCTCTGCACACCCACTCAGGCCACGGCTTCACCTTCACCAGTGGAGCTTCACCTACACAAGCTGTGTAGGAGAAGGGCAGGAATAGGTTGCACTGCCTGTGACCACAGGTTGCTTCCTCTGAAGAGCTGGGATAGTTTTACTGACCTTGGCTGCATGATTGGAAAAAGAGTCGATGACGGAATTTGTCCTTATGTGAGTAGACTAGCAGTATGGTTTGGAAATTTTTTTGATTTTCA